>NW_010332364.1:100569-110923 GCF_000700745.2 Antrostomus carolinensis
CCGATTCGCTCCCCCATCTCAACCAGGGGGAGGGAGTGAGCAGCTGTGTGGTGTTTAGCTGCTGGCTGGGCTTAAACCACAACAGTTATTAACAGCAAACAAATATTGCTGCTGCTGGATAACAATGGAATAATGGTGTCCTAATGTTACCTAAACATTAAGAAAACTTTAAATAAAATATACACTGGGCAGAAAGCAAGCTTCTAGCTAAAATGAGTATCATTCCTGTGTGCACAACAGTTGACATGTCAAGATTTCAAGAGCTGACACATTGTTATGAAGCCAGAGATCTAGTGATCATGCAGACACCAAACAGGCCTAAGAAAAGTAATGAAGAGCACCGAACCTTTAGAGAGAGAAATCTACTGCGCAGGAGTGCACAGCCTGACGAGCTTGTGGCTTCTCTCTTCTGAAAGGCAACCCAAAGTCTGAAGTCATCTATTCATTCACAGAATAGTTAGTGTCAGCAACAGGGCAAGATTCCTCAGACTGCCATGCCTGTAGTGTACTGCCACAGATTGCTACATCTATCTAAAATAAACCTTTTAAATTGTGATCTATATGGCACGTTAGCTAGCACAGTAATTCTCAAGCTCTAGGGGTTTGGCAGAACATCAAAAACTATAGGGTAAGACAAAGACAGTGCATTTCTTACTGGTGGAGTATCAGATATAAATAAAACTGGGATTTTTCTATTTCAAGTAAAAAGCTCTGCTTTTTTGGGAGCCACAACCACATTTACGTAATTGACTGGTATCAAGGCATTTAAATACACATTTAAGACATTAAGAAGCTGAACAAAGATACTTAAGGGAGAACTGACTTTTGTTGTTTCCAAAAGAAGCATAAAGGAATAAAATACTGTATCAGTTAGATACTCAAGGGAATTCAGCCTAGGTCATTCACCTATTGCTTTCTATTTTGTTATTGTTGAATAAATCAACAAATCCAGCATCACAATACAATTTTTACAGTGACTTATATCTACCTTTATCTGTATTGCACCACTGAGAAGGTACTTCAGTGAGATGGGAACGTTTCTCAGAGCTACATATGAAGTTTGGTAAAGCAAATGAGATTACAAAACTCAGCACGTGCAAACTTCTAAGTAATCTGTGTCAAACTAAAAATGTGTCAGACCAGAAGCAAGACAAATAAACAAGGTATCCCATGGGAACAATAAACACTGAAAACATCCAGGCAAAATGTGATATCATTCACTCATGAAAAAGCAAAAGATCACAGTGCAATAACACAACATAACAACCTCCAAAATAATTTTGTAGAAAAGATAAATAGAGGTAATTTCTCCAAGTTAAATCATCTTAATCATATTCTCTGGTAGATAAAATTCACATACTGCACCATAGTACTTTAGTAATGTATGTGTCCCAAATAAAACTGTAGCAAGCATTGCTTTACATTCATAACTACAATTCAACACTGCCAATAATCCTGAGCAAAGGGCAAAACCAATTGATATTAGAACCTGAAACTATACTAGATATATGCTGTTATATTTGTAAAGTGTAATAAAATCCATGTCTCGCATTTGCTTTTTATAGGAAGCATTTCTCTAAAACAAAAACGAAACTCGAAAACCTAGAACAACTTTAACCACCTTTTATGATATCCAGTAGGTCACAGAGATCCAATGAAGCTGAAATCTAACATATTAGCATCTTGATTATGTGCCAAGCAAGATCACACAGCTCAGGTTTGGAGAGGTTGTATTCTCTACTGTCCTAATCCCTGGGTGTTTTAATCCTCAAGAAGAAAACCTAAAGACGCTTACTGATGAAAGGAAAGCTGAACATGATCTCTACCGATTTATAAGAGCATTGCCATCACATCAGGAAGTCTTTCCAAATCCTTGCAGTTTTGAAGAGATTTTTTTCTTCTTCTCTCTTTTTTTTGCTGAACATTATGTGGCTCCATGTCCATTATTATTAGCTTGTATGTATTCTTGTTAAGTACAGTCTTCATGAGAATATGCCTACTGGGGAGGAATCCTGAAGCTAAGATGTTACTAGAAGAATTGGTTTGAGAAGTCATTGGAGTGAGAAAATAGATCCACTGGACAGTTACCCAACATGGAATTTTTGTTTCCACTTGGCCAGCCTCTATGATTTGCCATTTGGACTAATCAGAGACTTTGGAAGAACTCCAGACTCTTTAATACACTGAAAATTCATCCTGTTGTTTCTCTTGTTTTAAATAGGCAGAGGCAAATAGTGCATTATCATCAAGTGCACTAATTGATCCAAATGCAGTGTAAACTAAATTAATGGGGCTGGAAATGCTGGAAAAATTAAACACAGCATTCTTAATAAAGCTGAAAATAGCTTAATAAAGCTGAAAATAGGATCCAAGCATCCTAAGGCATGTTTATTTCTGTTTAAATAGATGTCTTCCTGTAGACTGTTATCAGCTCAGCAGGAGCCTTACAAGAGCAGCATTTTTCTCATTCTGTGCATTTTAAGTTAGGTTTCTATGAAGTTCAGCCTGCCTGTAAAAGCTGCTGCCAATCCATATAAAAACCGTAACTGTGGCAAAGTAGTGCTAATATCCTGAGAGCAAGTGAGCTGTAATACCGAGCTGCAAATTCAATCTAACCCTTTATCTCAAAAATGGAAGTTTGTTGACCCAAACTCCAGATAGTGAGTTACTGAACACAAAAGGAAGAACATATCTAAAGGAACAAGAAAGAATCAATCCGCATTAGAAAGATTTTCCTTTATATCAATGGATTGTGGAAGTCTTTGGCTGGCAGTAATGCACTGATTCCACCTTTCTTCTCTGCTGCTGACAAGGGCATTGGCAGGTGTCACAACAGATGGGGCTGAATCAAGCTCTTCCTGGTAAGCACATGGTAAATGAGATGTGAGGGGACAAAGCATCCCAGACCCAAGCGAAAAATGACCACGAGGCCTCTTAGAATAGCATTCTGAATACAATCTCTTGAGCTATTTCTGAAGAGAAGGAATGCCAGCTGGGCTTCAAGAGGAGTGAGAATCTCCAGTGGGAAACTTGGAGCTTTACTCAAACTCTGTGCAAGAGAATGGATGGATGTATTGTATTTCTCTTTTCCAAAAGTTTCAGGAAGTAACTCAAAGCAGAAAGGAGCAGAGAAAGACAAGCAAATGAAACAAAAAAGTTGGGATGTGTGAAAGTGCGTAAGAGATGACAAACTGAAAATACGGACAAAAAAATGGATGACTCCTAGATGCTTTAAGTCTTCTTGACAACCAGTCACCAGATAAATGGAACACTGTTGGCTACACACAAATTCTGGCTGCGTATTTTAATATTTAAATAAAAAAAAAAAAAAAAAAAGTGCCTACTGACTTTGAAAGGCAGAAGAATCCCAAACAGGGAAGAACTAACCTACAACAGCTAAAACTGTACAGAAATTAAAATAAAAAGTTACCACATCATTATGCAAATGGTGCGTATAAGAATAAAACATGTCTGAAAACAGATTCTATATTATGACCAAAAGGTGATCAGAGCAGATATAAAATAATGGCCTTGAGTCTGTTTAGAATTATAGTTCTCAACTGTACATATTATGAAAGGATTTAACCTGTAAAATTAAGGGTAAAGATACTGTCCCGCTACTTCTAGCACTTACAATTCAATCATTCACTCTAGTGATTATGGCTCTTAAAGACATTTTGTAGCAAAGACGTTACAAGCACATGAACTTCATAAGCTGTCAGTGCAGATGCACTACAAGTAACTGAAAAAGAGCATTCTGCAGGTCTGCTGAGAATAAGAAATATCGGCTCCAATGACTGAAACTCCAATGATTGCTCTCCCAAATAAGCATCCGAGTTGGCAGATCAGTCTAAGGCATAATGCTTTCGAGTCCAGAAGGCTACTGCATGCTGTTGTCTTCCCCATTTATGCATTGGCACATCCCCAACACAGATACAGTACTGTTTAGTTACAGCTTGGCCTTTTGCACATTTAATGATGGCCACAGATGTAAGGGGTGGCAATTGGAGTGCATAATAGCTTTTCCCCAAAGCCTAATGCAGCTTTGGTAAGTACACGTACCACTGATGGACAAAATTTAACCTCTAAATTAAGTTTCAAGTGAGATCAAACAACAAAATATTTAAGCTGAAAGGAGAAAGACTAAATATTATCTACAGGAATCTGTAGTCCATTTTATTCTCTCCTAGAAGAGCTGAGAAAATAAAAAACCACCAGTCATTAGAGAAGAATCTTTAGATGTGAGGAAAAGGCTTGCACAGAAACCTGCTTGTTAGGGACTTTTAAGGTCATGCTTAGACTAGCCTTGCCTGCCTGCCACAGCACGTAACACACAGCTGTCAGTAACCAGGAGGCCACCTTGGACATGAAGTCATCTATCCACAGGCAACCCTGTAGATAGGTGAAGAGGGCACAGAGCAAGAGACTTTTGACAGTTCAGAGGCTGTCTTCTCAGCGTCAAAATACATAAGCCTCAGAAGAATTAAACTGAGGAATTAAACAGAAGAAAATTCTCTTAGTACTGGGGAATACGTAATGGCCCCTAAAATATGGAAACAAACACAAAAAAAACCCACCCTACAGCAAAATGAGCTTTAATGAGGCTAAAAAAAGGCTCAGTGAGAGTAAAGCAGAGTACAACTGGTAGAGATCTACACTGGCGTTCGGATACAACCTTTTAAAAGTAAGAAAGCAGTCACAAATCATGGCTCAACTAGTTCTAACTAGTCTGATCTATCTGTACTCAAAACCTCTTCTGCTGCTTCCACTCTGACCTTACTTTGATAGGTAAGTCTTTCTAATAGGGACTATCTCATTTAAAGGAGAATTTGTTCTCCTCCAGGACACAGCTGCTGCCTGAACAAGTCAATCATTTACTGGCAGGAGAAGCATGAACTACAAGTCTGGCTGCAGCAGTGAATCCAAACCTGGAAGATGTAGGAGCTGAAAAGAGGCTGAAAGGGTATCTGTGGGACATTCATTAACTGAAGAAGTTTCAACAAATTTAGAGCACATCATCTTGTTAGTGTTTCCATCAAGGTTACCAGCTGCTGTGACAATGAGAGGAGTAACTGGGAAGTAGCCAGAGCACTGACAAAATGTTTCAGTTCCTCTCCAAGACCAAAATATCCAGCGCACCTCTGGACAGGCACCATCTTCTCAGCAGAAGTTTTCAATCCTGGTGTTGACTAAGATGATCAATAAGCATATTAAAAAAGGGCTTCAAAAATGGGATAATAAATGGGTCCTACTCATTTGCTGCTCTGAAGTCCTTTAGGCAGCTACATTTTCTTTACCAAAGTAGTACAGAAAATACACGGAAGGTTTTGGAAACAGTCAGATGGACATAAAGCTGCATCCTACTGACATGGAATGGAAGTAGAATAAAGGACAGTATAATCACTGTGAGTCTTAATATCTCTGCAGGGTGCCTGTACTGAACAGGTGTCTACAGAACTTCTACATCTCACTACTATGGTTTGTCTAGCCTTGATTATGTTTTGTGTGAGAATGACACCTGTCAATGTGAGAAGCTAACAGTGTTCAGGCAATCCCCAGGATTTGCCAGTCCCCATATTTCCTCGTGCAAAGATGCACTCACACTAAGATCTACACTGTCGTGTTCATTTGGTATCACAGGAACAGATATGAACACTTTGATCAAGAGGAAAACCAACACAAATACCAGAAAGTGCACTGCTGGATTTCTGAGAATTTCAGTCTCTAAACTCTGACAAGGTAGTTCAAAATGGATAAGCAAGAAACTGCAATTTAGCTTTCACACACCATGCTTTGCTGTTCTGCTTAGTGAAGCCAAAAATTTATCTTACACCATAATTTACAACTTCTTAGCTGACACTAAGGTCCTGTTCCTCCACAGCAGCCGTGAGGGAAAATTCTGATTGCAAAAGACCACCTAAATACCAAGCTCCCACTGAAAAGATACAAAGAACAGGGAAGAAGAAGAAACTCTCAATCACCATGCATAACAGTATTTTTGATAGCCCAATGCCCAGACCCAACAGGAAGGCTCCAACAGCTATTATTAAACCCTTGAATTTGTAAATACTGCAACAACAAAAATACAATTAACCCACAGAGACTATTTCGATCATAAAATACTCCTAGTAATATTGCAACAGGGATGCTTTTCATCTTCTGAAGTCCAGATCCAAGACTCAAATTAAGCGTTTCCTCATGGTCCAAGGAGAAACTGCAGGGAAGAAGGGAGACTGGTTCCATTTCAAACTTGTGCCCTCTTTGCAGGGCTGCTGGTGGGGAGGAAGTAGAGTAGAGGAAAGGACGGGAGGAGATTCTATGGTCTTTTACAGGTACTGGTCAATTCCCTTTTGCCTCCTGGCTCAGCCCTACTTTTTCTACTGCTTGCCTGCCCATCTGCTTGAGAGCACCATGCACTCATGCACTCATATCCCTTCTGCCCAGATCCATGTTAGAGCTGACATGACATTGTGTGAAGCAGAAAGGAAAACCTTTCTCTAAAATAGATACTGTGTTAGTGCTTTTAGTTCTGGAAGAGAAACTGCATATTTAGAATGCTGACTGGCATTAGACAAAATATAGCAGATATGGCTTAGCCATATCTTAAATATGCTATCTTAACTAGCAAATTATCCTGTCTTAAAGAGTAAAAATGCATTTTCCTGAAACACTGACTGCATTTCTTCCAAAAAGATGCTGGAATCCTATTTGTTAACTGCAGCTGCAGAAAATGCTGTTGGCTTTAGGGATTTCTGCACAAGAATTCTGAAATCTCTTGTCACTCTGACGCAGCAACATTCCATTTAGCAGATACTCACTTTTCAGTCTCTTTTGCAACAGACATTCATTTACATCTATTTTACATGAACTAAATTTGGCATTAAATGTAGCAGGCCAGATGCTTAAATGATACAAGAGCTGACTGCAGTGTTCATCTTTATTTACTGCTCTGGCTTGAGCTGTATTGATTTCTAAATATTTGCATATGTGCTGGTGAGATCTGAATTTTTTTCAGTAACTTTTTTCCCATGAATTTTATTTTTCCTCATCGAGCTCAGGTCACTGACTTTGATTTCTAGTTTTAGCTTCTCTTTACATAGTTCAGAATAAATGTAGCCATGGACAAGCATGAATTTCATCTATACAGTCAGTATATTTTTCAGATAAGAACAAGATGGGTGCGGGAGATGTTTTGTTTGCTTGGCTTTGTAAGCTCCACTTCAGTTAGGCCCCTTTTCCTCATTTCTCTCTTTAGAACTGTTGCATATGACATTGTGTGTAACCACTAGACTTCATCAGTAGGTGACATAAGGCTTTTTTCATGGAGACTTTTCTTTCAATGAAAGAATAGAATAAGCATTTTCTTGTGTTTTTTCTTGGTTTTTTTTCTTGCTTTTTCAGGTATCTTACATACTGAGATCCATGTATGTACCACAGATACACAAGAGGTAACAGCCATGTAAAACAGCAAGATAAACTAGCATCTTAAACCACAAATGCCATCACATTGATCACATCTAAGTTAACACATGGAACATATTCTGAGAGTCAGATTTCTGTTACATGCAGCCTTGTGCTACCTCATCCACACACAGTTATTCGTGCCACAAAAACAAACCTTGCACTTCTCTTAACTTCTAGTTTCTGCATTAAATAAGATACAAATGTTCTCATCTCTTCATTTACTGCTTCCCCCAAATAGTTTCATTCACATTTTTGGTTCAATGCATTTAACTGTTAGGTTGGATTTCTTACTCAATAATCCAATTATTAAGCATCCATAGAGATTGTCTTTTTTTGATCCTTTTCATTGAAATGCAAACCATGTTTTTATTATATCTTTTTAACACCTTGAAATAGCATAGTTCACCTAAAAAGCACTTGTCATTTTGCACTTCCTCATTAGCACAAGACATTGACATAGAAAAGTGTTTCTTCCTTGTGTTTTGGAATCATGTTCATGGTCTGATAGATACTTGGCATTGTCTTGATCTGGCAGATCAATCACCCCACCACCTTGTTTGTCATCAAATAGAAAATACCACATAGCAGCCATGGAGAACTTTTATGTGCAGGGCTGTAAACAGTCACAGTGCCTAGGAACAGGACCAGAGATCATTTCCATCCCCAAACCACCCCAACTATTGCCACCAAGCAAGGACAACAACAAGCAGGATGGCACCACAGCTGGTTTCATTCCTTCTGTGGTGCCAGGGAGCGTGGCTGGGCCTATGTGCCAGAGGAGCTGCTTGTTGTAAGATGTCAGTAGATATCACCCCTCATGCAGATGACGTCCCAACCCCAGGTGCACACAGAAATAGTAAAACACTAAAACGTTACCCATAAATATTTTTGATCAACATCACCATGGTGACTTCTAATGATAAATTTCCCCTCTCAGTCATACACAGACAACTACCAGCCAAGCAGAGCATGTACGGTTTTGCTCAGAAGTGCTGCTCCAGCTACCATGTATGAAATTACCAAACCCTTGCAGCCCATCTCTGCCCTTTCCTGTCCCAAAGCTATTACCCTTTCAGATTCATCAGTGAATTAACTGTATATGGAATGAGTCATTAACAAAACTTGGGCATCTTTTTTCCTTGAATGGTCAGAAACCTTCTTCTAATTTCCAAACTGAATTTACTCTTTAAAATTTTGTATCATTTGCTCTTGTAACAAGTGTCCTTTAAACATTTCTTCTTCTTCTTGATGTTTATCTCTCATTGGTATGAATAACTCTTCACAGGCTGCACACTGCTAGGCTAAAAAAAGCAACTCTTTAATCCATTTTTATCAGATGGATTCTGCATTCCTACTTGCAGCCATCACTGAACATGTTCCCAAGTTAAAGCCATCTTTTTGGAACAGACATGACAGAACTATACACAATCTCCAATGAGGTCTTACAGGATTTCTTGTACAATATTAAAGCTTCTTTGCTTCTAGTAAAAATACCTCATCTTTCTCTCAGCTGCATCAGAGTAGCAGCTCACTCTCACCTCCTGATCAAGCAACAGACCAATACCACCTCCCTTTCTACGTTACTTCAAAATGAGAAGTCTCAGTTGTACAGAAAAATTTCCTGTAATCAGTTTCTAAGAGTTCTTAGGCTATTATAGTATTTAAAGTGGATGATTACTCTAATCCACAAGGTCATATCATTCTTCCTGGAGGAGAACTCAGGGTGAAAGTCTTCACAAAACCCCCTTAAGTAATCATTAATATATTAATTGTTACAATTAATAAGGCATTTTTGGCATTTTGAATGGTGACATATCATGCTATCTACTAGCTTTCACACCATGCTCTCAGTACTACCCTCTAATCAAGTAATACCCTGCAACATACCTACATCCATCCTTACTAATTCAGTGCAAAGGCTTCTCCTGAATTTCAAAGTCTTGAATGAGGCCCATAGCAGCTGTGGCACAGTTAACACTGCTGAAAGAAGAAATCTGCATTTTCATGTATAGAAGCATCAACATTCTCAGGAAGCATTTTGCATTTAGAGATTACTTAGACCTACAATGCCAATTTCACAGACCTCAGACTGCTCAATGATCATTCCAATAACCGCAATAAAGAACTTTACCCAAAGACAATTGTTCACAGGGTCAGAAATCAAGATGCCTGTAAAACCTTCTGGGAGTCAGGCTGCTAAAATATAAGCAGCAGACACAGAGCATACGTGGTTTTCCAGTATCAAATGTAAAGAGTTTTTATTCCGGGCAGCCATAAACATATCTCCAAAACAAGGTAACACACTTTTATGTTGCAAGTCCCTGCCTCAAAGTTCAGGAGCACTCGAGCTTTCATAACAAAGCTCTCTCTTGCTTATTTTATGCAGAAGTTGCAGTAATGAGGGAGCCTCCTGAGTGCAAAGTTTTCTTCCTACAGCATCATTTGTCGGCAGCGATTGCTTTTTTAAGACTACTGTCATGCTGCTGGTAGACAACAGAAGTCTGCTATTTTTTTTCCAATTCCATATGCAATTTACCACCAACAAAAAAATGCTACAGTCTTTCAAAAATCAATCTTTCCAATTCATGTGTATCAGCATGCAGCAATACCAAAGTAAATTTCAAAGCCAAAAATCCACTCATAGGGAAATTCAATATATATTCAATTCTTTGGATTTTATAATCGCCAATAAACATGGATACTAACAGGTAAAACCACTATAATGGATGACTAAGCAAAATAGATATTGCAAAAACAGGAGAGGAAAGGGGTAGTTCAACTTGAAAGTTCCAACAGACTGAGCAGTACTTCTAATCAAGGGGAAAAAAAACAAAAACCAAACCAAAACAAAAACCCTACAACAATTATAATAAGGTAATACAAAACTGAT
>NW_010332364.1:110937-129070 GCF_000700745.2 Antrostomus carolinensis
ATTCCTGCACTACAGCTCTGGCTCCTAGATCTATCTTTATGTTCATTGTACTAATTAAGTCATTAGCAACATCTTCAGATAAGGTATTGGTTTATCTGCACCTGACATTCTGATAATAAAGAGATAGACAGGAGATCTGTAAACATGTCCAAGACTCTTATGCTACGAAAGGGAAATCATCTCTCTAGAGATACGATATTCTTACAAGAAAGCTGTGAATTATGGACATTACAGAGGACAAAGTTTTAACCTTGCTGTAACCCACTTAAGTCACTCTAGGATACAATGATTGACTTTTCAAAGCAGAAACATCTGTTGTACTACAGCGGGTGCTGCTGTCACAACCATTTTTCTACCAATTTTTGTGCTTGAGACACAATTTTGCTACGTAACGCAGGCAATAATAAATTATTCCCCATTTACAATTGCTAGAAACACACAACATGAAGACATTCTGCACTGGTAGATGACAAGAAGGACTCTAAAACAAAGCCCAGATCCATGCAGACATTTTCACCAGTTGCAAACCTCATTTAAAAACGTTCTCTAGCTCCAATTTCTGTGATTCCCAAGACCTTACCCTGTAGATAACTGGTGCAACAGGAGGATGTACAAACCATTGTGCACTATAAACATGTCACTGTCATAAATTCAGATGGATTTCTGTCCTTTTTCCCACAAGCTGCTGAACTGCTATTTGCTATATTACGATATTCAACTGGGCAATTTAAACAAGACAGCATAGGAACCAGTCAGGACTTAAATTTACAGTTTATGTCAACTTCTCTAAAACCCAGAATTTACAAATCTTGGCTCTACTTATTTTTTCGAGCCATCTACAAAACAATATCTGTACTTCCAAACAATAAGCTTTTGTTTCCCTACGCCTGCCTTAACATGCACGAACAGACTGCCCATGCCTACATCAAACCCAGAGAGAGACTCTGAACAGTAATTCACTGCCACCCAGGAGGATCTTACTTTTGTTCTCCCACATTTATTCTCTTCCCCTATGCTCCTACAACTCACAGGTTTTTAGTCCAAAACATGTTTTGGACTAAAAAACATGGATTCGATGATCCTTTGGGTCCCTTCCAACTCACAACATTCTACAATTCTATGACTCCTTGTTTTATCAGTATATTCCCTCTATGGAGTACATTAAACTCCTCTTAGGTCCTTAATACAATTAAGAATGGCATTTCATGACCCCGGGGAGGGAGGCATAATGAAAATAATAGTGCAGAGACTTCAGTAGCAGCACAGAGATCCCTGGAATACAACAAGGCATTAGGGCTTACCAGTTTTCCCCAGTAGTGCATGGCTCTTTTCCACGTTTCCCGCAACTGATGAAAGCCCCTCACAACCCTACAAGTACACCAACCATTCCTCATAACCTGCTTGTAGCTTTTATTTGCTTGTCTCCTCTGTGTTCCACAGTTTCCTGTCCAACTCCACAAGGTATATTAATGCAGCTAAAATGCTTACACCTCACCTCATGCCCCGGTTCTGGATCCTTTTATTGAATGAAAGATGTATTAGCACTTCCATTCAACTTAAAATCCTAACCTGTGCTAAATATAGACCTTCTGTCACTTGAAGGTCAGAAACAGAAAAAAGGACAAGCTGAACTTAGTTTATGTGAGGGGTTACTATATTTGTGCCATTTCCATCCAGACTCCAAGGAGGAATAAACACGTTCTCTCACAACATAAAACAAAAGCATCACTTGAGAGAGAAAATCTGCTGAGATATAAAACAAACCCCAGGGAGATATATCCCAGCGGTCTAAGCGCTACAGATGAGTGAGTAGCGCTGTCAAGACAGAGAGAATTGCTGAAATGGTCTGCATCTATCACCACAGTCAGCTATGTCTTAGTAGTGGATCACTCCCTTTCAGGATAGATTAAAACGTAAGAAGTAACTCCGAGACTGATCACTTAAGTTCATACTGTAGTGGGCATCATCTTTATTACTATATTTAGTTATCAGGAGTAATTAAAGGAATCTTTGTAGTGCTTTCATCAATTTAAGTGTGCACTTTCCCTATATTATTTCATCCTTCTCATTTTTAATTTATGTGCTTTAAATGATAAGCTTTATCTCATGCAGCATCTTACTGGGTAACACTCCTAAACCTAAAACCATGCTGAAAAAATCTAGCAGAGGAATTGTTCCATCCACTGCCAAGACACAGATCTCTGGAGCTTATCAACGTTGAATAGCAACTGGAATTTCCCCAGGACACTTGGGGATTGTATTTGCATGACTCTGAATACTCTCCATACTGGATTTTTGAAGTTTGTCCCACCTTTGATGTGAATAATAATCAACAGCACAGTGTGACCCCATGACAACACAGAATAGGATGAACTGCTACGTATAGGATCACATAGATATCAGGTGGAGTTCTGCCAAGACGTCCAGCTTTGTACACTCATACAAGTCATTTCATTTCTTACAGGTCAGATATACAAGTCCACCTTTTTTCCACCTTCCTCAGCTTTTACCATTGTTATTTTTTTTAATATGGCATAACATACACAATGTAGTTTCTTCTTGCTCTTGTTCTGCCCAGACTGTAAGATTTAGAAGTTTTGCTACTTAAATTCATACATTTTAATTAAAAGAGAAGTGTAAAATACTACACTTCCAGACATAATTAAACCTAATACACTGTTCCAGATCAGAAACTCTAATTAAGTTTCAGTATCTCCTATCGCTAATAATCACCCCGTCAGCAAATACCGCTGACAAATTCCTCCCCCCTCTCGCCTTTTTGCCCCCAAAGGCATTGCTGACCCACTACTTAATTGGAAACTAAACATTTTCTCGCTGTACAAGCCAGCCACACTGGTACTCCTATTTAAAGTTCACAATTAGAGGTGCTTCTACCATTGGAAAAGAAATAATCAGTGCAAGAAAAAAAATGTCTTTCTTGAAATGTGTAAAACTGACATTTTGTGACCAATGTTTTGTGACAAAAAAAAAACTCTGAAATGCAGGTTTCTGACCAGAATATTCACAAGTTTCTTGCTTGGGAAGAGGAAACAGAAGGTGAAGAACCAAAGATGAAGATGCATAAGAAAGACATAAAGGTTCATGCACATAGGAAGATAAAGATTCTAACACTAGAACAGATTGTAAACCAAAGTAATGCTTTTAGTGGTGGCCCAGTAACAAAGTGTAATAAAAATAATTGACCATATTTTACAAGTCTGCTGCCTGTCATTGAAGACTACAGCTCCTGAAGCATACAGCTTACCCCTTGCCAAGGGAACGGCAGTTTTCCTTCTCACTGTCAGTGCTACACTACATATAAACTGAGTTGAGGAATTCTGTGTTTAGGACTGTCAATTTAGATTTCATTCACACTACATCAACTAGCGAAGAAAAAAATATTTTAAAATAATTGTATATTTGGTTTGTGGTGGTACGCTGAATTTAAAATGGGAAGTATTTGTCTTGATAAATTCTAACCTGAGACACTAAAGGGACATTTCTTCCTAAAGGTTTAGTATTTAACTATTCATTTAATTTCACAGCATGTATTTTTCAAAAATCAATAAAGCCAATACACAGAGGTATCCTTCTACCCAATCAGCTAAAAAGCAAAGCTGACCCCCAGCATCACACAACAGCAAAAGAAATGCTGTCCTGATGGTGAAGCAACATTTCGTGTTGCTAGCTGGGAGACTCAGGAGGAAAAAGTGACCTTAATGTACTCCTTTACTGAAACTAGTGAGAAATAAATGCACTGAAACAGTTAATAGGCTTCAAACTTAGAAGCCTTTGAGCCTTTGCTCTACAACTCAGTTAGCTGGTTGTTCTATGAACCAATATAAAGGACACCCTCAAGACAGTCCACAGGTTCCGCCTGTGCAGCAGAAGCTCCTGGGCAGCAATTTGGAAATCAGAAAGAAATGAAAGAAAGGGAAAGGGAGAAAAAAAAAGAAAAGACAATCCAAAATAACTCCAAGGGCTAAAGTCTGTCCACTAGCTGTCATTGAAATCAGAAAGGAAAATGAGACAAGAAGCGAAACAGACAATTGGGTTACGTTGCTTCCTTGGATTACCCTGTCTTCTGTCTGTCACCAGTCCACACGCTGCAGTGATGGCTGCGGGCCATGACAGGCATTAGTAACAGACTTGTTTCCATGCCCTTATTAACTTGTGTTCTAAGACACTGACAATAATGTGTACAAAATACAGTCTCCATTTGTTCCGTGTACAGGAGCACTGAACAACTGGGAAAGCTGGGGCTCCCGCAGGGGAGAGGAGACAATTTTGACCTGACCACTGCGATTGACTCGATGAGCATTGAGCAGAGCATGGATAAGGTTTCCATATCTGTCTCAAGAGCTAATGAACTTGCTTAATTCTCCCTCCCCCTATATATTTATCAAGTCAACACTGACCACGTTATACGAAAGCAGATAGGGACAAAACAACTCAGTGGCACACCACAGCAGTGCAGAACTCACACAACCTGGATTTGAAAGGAACACATGAAAAAAGTTGATGAAAGCAAAGCCAGTCCATCCATCCAGCCTGCATTCAACAAGCCAGGTTTAGTACCGCCCTCATCCGATTGCCACAACCACTTATGTTTGGACTCTATGATCTTAAGGGTGTTTTTCCAACCTAAATGGTTCTACAATAATTCTGTGATTCTACAAACACCACGAAAAAAAAACTGGCATCAGTTTCAGAAAATTTGTCCTTACACAGAAACTCCACAGAGTACGTTACCAATATATCAAATCTATATAGCATAGCAAATACCCCAGTCAAAGAAGAAAACGTTAATAAATCATACTTTTCCCTTGTCCCAAAACCCAAGTAATTGCTGTCACAATCACACACAACTCAGTGAAACAACAGCGCAGTATTGGGCCTTACAGGTTTCCCAACAGATCATTTTGTGATTTATTCTTATACCTATAGACAAAGTGGAAGCTGTTCAAGTGATACAAGCCACAAAAGCTGCTCCACATCTTAAGAACTGATCACGGTATGCATTTAACCACACAATGAAAACAGTTTCACATCAAAAGAAGCTAAAGTCAACTCTCTCTTTGATTTGGGGGTTATATAGTTCCCATTTCTTTTAAAGCAATTGACCAGCTCAACAAATTATTACCCGTTTTCCACTGAAATGTACTTGAATTTCCTATGTTTCATTTAACAATACAAATTCTGGCTTCTAACATACATTTTTGAAGAAGCAGACTTGCAATAAAACCATATTTTGGCAACACAGCAGTCACAACTCAAACATAACAAGAATATTGCAGTTGTGTTGCACAAATACTTCTTTCAGCATTGTTTAGATGCACAACTGCACAGTGAGATTGATAAATACGATCTACAACTGCTGAGGAGCAGATTTGAACATTCCAAGCAACTGCATTGATTTTTGGGCTTGGAAAACAAAAATCACATTAAGCTTTGTGTTAGTTCAAACTTGGATCTATGTGTCTTCATGTCATTTTATACCCAGTACTCTCTTTCCTGCATCCTTGAAATAATGCAATAAAAAGGAAAGATATTTCATGTCAGCAAGTCGACACTGCAAGTGAAATGCAAATAATCCTGCTAGCAGGAGATGTTTTTATATGATCTATCACCAATATTATTATCATACATTCATGAGAGAGTCTCACCTGACTTACTGGAAGATTTTTCAAATTATTACAGTTTAATGAGAAATACCTAACATGACTGAATAAGGTTGATTATTTAACTGAGGACTTTAGTGAAAAGGTGGGTAGGCTGGGTTCAACAATAACTCTAGTAATTATATTAGCATCTTAACTGCCTCAAAATAATAGCAGAAACATGACAGAAAATATTAAATGGACTTCAGGTTACTAAATACAAAGGAAAAAGGGACTTCACACAATGTTCCAGAGATACTTGAGGTAGGACTGAGCAACATACGACACCCGAGGCAGCAAAGCAGCCACCGTACTTGGCTCTGAGGGCACTGCTGAGCTTTGACAAAGCTCAGCAGATCCCACCACACACGGGGCTCAGTGAGTCCCCAGCTTCCTGCACCCAGTGCCCTTCACATACTCTGGCCACCACGGCACAAGCAGAGCTGCCCATGTTCCACTGCATGATGTGGAGATGCTCTCAATCTTCTCCCTTTGCTACGTGTAAGCGGAATTCAAATATCATTGCAGGAAAGTTTCTACTTTCTTTCCTTCCAGTAACATCTCTTACTTCTCTGACATTTCCACATCTACAGCCATTTATCACTGCACACGCTAAAAAGGCCGTGTTAAAGCCTCTGAATGTGTGTTCAACAGTCCTCAGGAAGAAATGTCATCATCCACATAAATGTGAATAATTAGCTGCACAGGCATCAACTTCAGCATCCTCCATCTACTGCTCATTTTATAAACTAGTGTGTTACCAGCTGTAGGGTTAAAATAATTTCCCTTATATTAGAAGTATTTTCATCTTTGTACAGCAGAGTCACTCTGTGGATGAGAGAAGTGTTTAAGTGGCACAGCCAAGTGGAGTACGTTGAAGTCACCAATATGGGACACACAGATGTCACCTATGACACCTCAGAGCAATCGGTCCTGTGGAGCATTCCAGCATTGCAGGACGCTACAAATAAACAGTGGCAAGTGTCAGAAGAGTGTATCTATCTTTAAATGGCATAAACAAATTCTTAATGAAGATGCTTTTTCTCGTGATACCTGCACAGTTTCATGAGAAATAACAGCTTATGCTTTTGCAGCAGTTTGAAATATTGTGTCAAATGTAATTTTCAAGGCAAGAACAGACTGTCTGTCCTCTTATATATTACCTCATTAACATGTGCCTACCTAGAGCAGATGGGAGCTTGAGTGGACCTGTCTGGTATGACCTGTCTGGTATGACCTAGGAGACAGTTTACAAGGTTTATCAGGGTCACAGTGCCAGAAAGAACATTAAGGTTTAAATAACAAATAACTATATTCAGATGCAAAGACGCTATGCCAGGTTTGCTAACATTAAGCTCAGTCACATTCTACAGCACAGTTTATTTGCGCCGAAGGCCAGCATATTTCTCACTGACTGCTGGAACACAGTAATATAAAAGATTTTGAAGCCTATACAAAAATCATAGTTCAGAGCTTTGAAACACATCATAAAAGTACTTGAAAGTGTATTTCAAGATGTATATCATATTTCTGTTTAATGTGCAATCTTCACTTTTAACTACTCGGCACAAAGAAATACTGCTGACAAATTTCTAACATCTACCTTTATCAGCGACAGTTAATTACACTTGTTTTCATGCAAGTGATTTCATGCATTAGGTATAATTTATTATAATACTAGGTGTAACTCTCCCCAGTAGACATCCAGACCAATAGGAACACTAATATAAGAAATATGTAAAGGAAACACACACAGGAGAAGATCCAAAAAAGCACTCTCATGTCTCAAATGCAGTGTGGACAGAATTGAGGAAGCTAAATCTAAAAATGCCACTCAGCACTTCCTCAGCTTGTCTCTCCAGCCTACCCACCGAGCCTCCTTAGAGATGCCAGGCATCTGCATTCCGCGCAGGAACCTTGAGATAAAGCATAAACCTTTGGCACAGAATAAGGTGCTGTCAGCTGGGATAAGCAGAAAACAAGCTGCCTCAGTCTGTGTGAGACTCCCAACTCCACTGTCCTCATGCCCAAGTGCCCCAGGAGCGTGCCAGGGAGTCCCACAGAAAACAATGACTTCCACAAAGAGCCTCCAGCCTGAAGCCACCCAGGTCCACGCAGATCACGGCAAGGGGAACACGTCATCACCCACACCCTGTGTAACTGTCTGCTGCTGAAGCACCTGTCCAGGAGCTGGGGAAGTGTGAGGGTTAACTCCCCCTCACTCTCAATAAATGAAACCCAGAACTCCATTTCTTGCTGAAAAAAAGCATGGTGGCAAGGAAAGCGAGAGAGGTTTCCCATCTTCAGCCCTCTCATGCCACAGCTGAACACGTGGGAAACACAGGAGCAGAAAAGGAATTACAAGGATGTGTAACTCCCTGTGCTAGTGGTTACAGCAAGTAGTCACATTGCCTGTCCTCTACTCCAGCTGTGTGCAGGTGCTTTTTCATTTCTTTTTCTTTCACCCGATGAACATTTAACGCAGTGGGTACAAATACTCAGTGGATCAAACCTTACCATCTGAGCCATTTCTGAATTCCAGTGCTCTTACAGCAGTAAAAGAATAAATAAATAATGGAGCACTCAAAATCACTTGGCAATAACCATTAGCAACCACTTTCAGATTCTCACTCATTTTTATTTTGGCTCTGACTACTTCTCTGACGTCACTGAAAATTAGTTTCTAAATCTTCTTATCTCATAACCTTTTGCTCTCTGAATTAAATTTCCTTTGAAGAAGTATTGATTATTTTTGCAACATAGAAGCACTGCTTCCAATGAATCTTGAGTGACCATCACTATTAAGTAGAAGTACCAGCCCCTTCCACTTGCTGAGGATGCGAAGATAAGCGATAGGTAGATTTGGCTATTTAGTTATCATTTCTTCAAGATAGGATTAATTCAACCTCCCCTTGATACCCACAGCAAAAGATGAATACTTACTGTCTGTGTTTATTCTAACCTGTGTGATATAAACACAGCAAAGCGTATTCAACATGAAACTAAAAAACCTAAGTGCTGAATTACGTAAGTAAACTCACTGGAGTCAATCACTTACTTTTAGTTAAACACATACCTTGCTCAGTCAGGTCTAAAATTACCACATTAAGAATTTTCTCGCTTGCCTCTCTCCAAAGGCTAAGGGAATACTGGGCTGTGCATGCAGGACTGATTTGATTACCTCAATCTTTTATTGGGAAATAACGTATGTCATGGCAATGTCAGACGACTATTGTTTCCTTTGTTCTGTTCAGAGGGAGGAAATAATAGGTGTCAGGAAAGCAGTACAACCATGTACCTCAGTAATAAAAGTGGCATATTAATGAGCATCCGTAAACCATTATAATTAATGCAGGGGAATGGATATTGCCTACTTAAACCTTGCAAGTGTTCTAGTAGCTCCACACCCAGCTGCCATTTTATTCCATTCCCAGGGCTTTCCACTCTCAGCAGCTCCTTCACAAAGCCATCAGACACTGCAAAATCATATGCTCAAGGGAATGGGCGGATACATTTTAATAGTACAAGTGACAGTTGAGAACAGTTATCCAGCCTGTTCATCAGTAGCAGCAAATGCATCCCATAATCTATGGGAGGCATAAAGGTATACCCTTGAGGCTACAACATAATTAACAGGCTAAGGAGGAAGATGGATAAGATGGACGTGCACAAAGATATGGATGCATATGCTTTTACTTTTTTAAACAACAAAGGTACATTTGTGAATTTTACATCATTTTAAAATTTCAAGCCCTGCTTGATGTGCGTGTGTAGCATGTAGCCTTCAAGTAAATAGTCAGTTTTGAAGCTCAGCTTCAAAAATCCAGCCTGACAACTCCCGTCTTTAGACATACAACAGAAAAAAAGAGAGAAAACTGCAAGCCCCATCAAGGTGACACACTAAGATGCTTGAGTATTTATCAGCAGAATAACAGCATAGGTCACGCAGCTCTGGCCCTTCAGGAATATCCAAATAAAAACTCTTAGCTTTTATGACATACAAATTGTTCATTTTTACTCTTGGATGACTGAATTTTAAATCACGTTGAAAACTGAGACCCCTTCAATTCCCAACTCTACTTGGTTTACTTTAACTTCTAAATTCCCTCTGCACTTAATGTGTTCTAAGCTATTTTAATTCACATTCTTCTTGTAGTTCGTGGACTGAATTCACCTAATAATTCATTTTGATTATACAATCTTCAAGGCACCATTTGGGGTTTTTTTTAGTAGATTCTGGAATAGATTCTTTTTCACCACAATGTTTCTTGCAGGTACCATTCTCAGTACGCTGTTTAAGCTTGCCATTAGTCTTGTACTTAGCATATGCTCACTTAGTATTGCCACATTTATTATTTTTACTGTTTAACACTTTAGATAAGAACTCTATGCACACACAGGGGTGCCTCAACTTTTCAGCATGTTGCAGAGGCTAAAACACCAGCACCACTGTGAAACAGTTGAACTGGAGAATCTTTCCAGATAAAAACATGCAAATTGTCCCATCAAACATCCTGCATGGCTTTCAGATTTGCTATTCCCAGTACTCAACAAATACAAGCAATCTCCAAAACTAGTAATCCAACCAACGTAACTCATGCAAACAAAGTCAGCAATACCTCCATGAAGGGCAATGCAAGTTTTCCTTACTATAAAACACCATTTTGGGTAATGTGGTTAAGTAAATAATTTGTAATTAAGTTTTTCCTGTGCTGAGTACCTACCAGAATCTGCTTTGTAGCAAAAAGCCATCTATTTCTCAACCTAAGTAACAGGTTGAATTTTTTTTTTCAGACTCTCTCCTGTCCCCGTCCCCCCACTTTGACACAGATTTTAAGGACATGCTTTTTGCCATGTCTCTGAAAATCTATTCAAATTTGGCCAAATCATCTCAGTTCGTAAATGTTTAATTACATATCTTAAATTCTTCCAGCATTCATTATGTTTCACAATGGTGCATGAGCCAGACCAAGGCAGGAGAGGACAAAGGCACAGAGGAAAGATACAGCTGGGGAACTGAGGGAATGAGAAGACAATGAGGACTGCAGGAGGTGCAGAGATGAAAGTCACTCTTGCCTGGAAACCTGGAACTAAACCCCTTTTCACATATCCTCCTCCAATGGCAAGACCACAAAGAGTAACATCATCCTCCTCAAATCATGGAAAAACACAAGAGAGCGCGAGCGCTACAGGCCCTTCCTGAAAACCTGGACAAATGCTTGAACAACTAAACCACCACACTACACCGACACTGGAGAGCTAACATAAAGGCAGCTAAGGAACGTTTTCACTCCGTTGCAATCATTTGATAAGAACAATGCTGACTGGTTTCTGAAGGACCTGAATTCAGTACAGATACTGGGAGAGTAGCTGATGGTAATAAGGTCACAAAATGAACAACAAAAATAATAAACACCGAACACCTACTTTCAGGACTTCATGTCTCTCACTGATTGATGTGTCTGTACCATACACTGAATGAGGCAGAGGGATCAAAAGAACCGCACAACATCTGTGATTTTATCAGTGAGGATTTTATTTCAGCAGTGGATGCAAGTAGCTTAAGACTGAATAGGTGACCTAAATTTTAAATGTGCTCAAATAATTGATTTTGGAGTCTTAATGTTTCTTTGAAAATCTCAGTGATGCTTTTGTACAAATAAAAGATACATAAATAAATGACTAGTACTATCATTAACCAAAAGGGATTGCTCTAGTAATAGTCTCAGTCAGAAGAACATAAAAATAAATCAACAAGGCGATTCCAGAGGCTCTGCTATCCCACTCTCCTCTCTCTGACTACAGCCCATAATACCAAGGGAAAGAACAGGGCAAGGATCTAGTGACACTTCCTAAGGATTCCCCATGACCCTCCTCAAACCAAATATTGTGCACCCACTTGTTGGGATTTTCCTGAAATGATTGCATGCTGTAACCGACTTGATGAGAGAGCGAGTGAGCTCTGTGCTGCCATTGCTATCGTGCTCCTCTTGCAGCACAGAGTCAAGCCCACGCTGCAACAAGGTTTGTGCAGTGACATATTTCAAGATGCTCTTACTGAACTTATTTTTCTCACCTACCATCAAAAAAATAAGTACTTTGTTCCAAATAATTGCATGGCAAGCTCCCAGGGCAGGCAAGGAGAGTCACAGATCTAAATAGACTGGGTTTCACTCAGCGTAAGGATTACAAGTTTAAAGCAGATGGTACTGCAGCCCAAATGACTGACCACGATGCCTATAGCTCTACTGACAAAAATAGCAGTAGAGCTTGGGAAGTGAGTTCTTCGCATGAAAAGCACGTTCGAGGACTTAATAATTGATAAGTTTTGTTCAAGTTTTAGTTTTTTAATACTACAGGAAGAAAGAAAAAAAAGCAGTAATTTGGGTAACATGAATGAACCATTCTATTGGCATTAGAAAACAACTTCTTGACTTTAGGAGACTCTGGATTGGGCTCTGCAAGGGGTTCTGTGACAGACCTGGGCAGTGATACACCTGATGCAAATAGGAGGAGTTACTGGCCTTGAACAGAGTGCTGAAAATAAAGGAAATATATAGTGCAGACATTAAATATAAAGTAAAACCTTCACATTTTTGCTTTTATTAACTACTCTTTTACAAGATAAACTAATGAATATTGAATTAGTCCCATGCTCCTACAGAACCCAGTTTTACTGCCCAGGAGATCGTGGAGAACATATCCGTTAACTTGTAATTCTTTTGTTCACGCCATACAGTAGTGTGATCCTAGTGTGAACTGCTGACTCTAAACAAACCAGTGTAAACCAAAGCAATAGGAGACAATAAGCAACTGAGTCGAGGAGAGAATCTCCAGTTCAGAATCTGAACCTAGGAACCCTCATAAACATTCATGAGAAGGTCTACTGAGCCCTTTGGACTTACTCAAACAAGCAGAAAAATCTGTCAGATCAAGTTTTAAATATTTCACTAGCAGGTAAGAACAGCATTTCTTCCCTTTTATACAGATAAAAGAGTTGCTCTGGACCAGGCCACTTCCTCACCAAGCACAAATCAGTGCTACACACTTTTTAAACTAGCTATAAATCCAGGGCAGTGAGACAATCTGTGACAGCAGAAAGATCAGGATATGGATTCTGACAAGTTACATTAATCATGGTTATAAATGATCTATTTCCATAACTGACATGAATTCTAAATCACCTTCAACAATCTCACACATATAACAGGATCCAGTCACCAGGAAACATTATGCCCTTAGAGAGCCTGTAAAATTGGACCGTGTAGTGGTGGATATGTATAGCTTAGCTCTTAATACAAAAATAATTGCACCTAAATTTCAACATCTCACACGACTAAATTTGGTGATGATGTTTTAATTTTTCATCAAAATTATTTTAAATCATTACAGTCCAAAATTAAACCAAGAACAACATTAGAACTAAAGGAGCTTAAAAAGTATGTGGCAAATAATTTACAAAGTGAGTTTCTATATCTCAAAAAACAATATACAAACACAGCAATTATAATGAATGTACCACACAATAACTATCTAATCATGTACAAAAATACAAAGGTTCTTACATTAAAACTTCAACTTTTTATTTTTATTAATAGTGGATTTAGGACTAGAGAAAATTCATGGCTTCAATCATATTGCCTTGATCCGAGTCCCAACAATGCTACTTCTAGAACGAAAAATCTACAAGAATTCTAATTGCACTGTTGTATACCTGTATATTGGTTAAATTATTAAATCAGTTACATCTAAAACACTTCATCAAAAAAATATATGACCATCCAGTGTCTTACACTTGCCATGGCATTTTCCATATGTGCCAAGTGACACCAAAATGCATGTGAATGCACCTATCAGCTTTAGTAGTGATTTATTCACTACCTATTAGCTATAAAAAACTCCACAAAGCTAAAGAGGGTGAAGAATGAAGATGAGAATCTCAGCATGAGTCAAAGCTCCCACATTCTTTCATAAGACACTTGAATATTCTACCAAAACAGCAATTAAAGCCACGATAAGTCATATCAACCATTCAAAGCCTTACAGCTACAAAAATCCAAGGCTATAGGGGAGAAATGTGTTTGATCCTTTCCACTTTAGTGTTGGCCTACATATTATTCATAACACATTCCAATGCTCTATAAAGGCTTTCAGCTCCACCTCCAGACACACATACATGCAAAAAACATAAACCTAAATGGCAGTTAGTCACCTTACAGTGATCTGATACGCTTTAATATCAAGATATCAGCATGTCTGTCTCACATTGCTGGCATTTAAAATTAATCTACCTTAGCATTGCTGATGTCAGTGTAGAAGACACAAAAAAAAGCAGACAACACAGCACAGAAACAACCAAAGACTGATTTTTTTTTTTCTGCTTTAGCTCTTACTAAATATACTCTTGTGTATTTTTCATAACAGGTGAAATTTCATTAATAGATGAAAATTTCTTTGTCTTTAGTCATCTACTACACTACCACTATACTACCTACACATTGGAAGAAATACAATTTCTTTCATGGGTACATCTTTCAGATCACTAAATATATTTCAGACTAAGAATTACTTTACTTCAAAAAATACCTGCTTGGAAAGAAAGAATAAAACTGCAATGAAAGAAGGCTCTCAGACTGACATTTGTTCAAACAACACATCCATCCAATTATAATTTCTGATTAAAACAGAGTGAAATAAGCCAACTTACTGATTTACACCAAACAAAAGTAATTTTCAAGCCTGTGACATACTCTGGTCACCAGTAAATATTCTGAGTGTATCATGAATAAAGACTCCATATGATTATTCTTATTACCTTATAAAAGATAAATGCATCCATTTGAAATCTGGTTACTTTTCATATCAAGTTCCCAGTAAGTTATTCACTAAGTGACTGGTAAGTTCATCACTAACAACCACACTCCCAAACAACACACCTTCCAAGGCAAATATATACCAAGAACCACAGTACAATTAAGAGACTGATCTGGACTTCTAGATTACACCAGAAGAACGGAGACACTTAAAAATAGTGTCTTTCATGTTTAACACTCCACCATATACTGAGTTTTAATCCCTTAAGTGTCTCCTGTGAAATGCTGCAGAACAATATAAGAGGGGGGAAGAATCATATTTTATACTCTGGTAGAAATAAACCAGACAGACTGAATGCTAATTAGAATAAACACTGGTTTGATTTTTATTTCACAACACCTGATGTTTCTCTGCCCAGGCATCAGTCATATTGTCCACATTTGCTTTAAGGTTTATGACTGTAACTAAATCTGCCTCATTTAATCATTCTAATAAATCTGCAACTCAGTAGAAACCACTAAATGAGATATTAATAGCATACTAAATATACCTGTTAGACAGATTATACAAGTAAAATACAGAAGTACAGTGCAAAAATATTTGCACTTGTTTAAGTGCTAGACTTCTGTTCATTCCCCAATAGAGAGTTATAAGAAAAGAAAGATTAGTAGGTAGGTCTCCTTGTACCAAATAAAACAACTGATTGCAACAAAACCTTGATGGTGACTTGCACATTGTTTGTGCTGAAAGGTCAAATCTATAGTCCCTACAAAATGTGGTGGGTGGGGTTTTGTGTGTTTATTTTAAGGCATTTAATCCCAAATGTCATCAATTATTTTAGGAAACCCACCAATGTTTCAATATACCTCAGCTCCTTTCTTTGACTTGAGTCAGTGGTACAAGCAAATATTTTCTACATCCCACAGCAAATGTTCTCTAGCTTCCATCTCATTAAGGTAAAGGAGATGGTGGAGCATGAGGTCCTTCGTGTTTTAAAAAATGGCACATCCCACTTTAACATGTCACTTCCACAGCATGTGGTGCAAAGCTGGAACTGGAACTAGAACTTATCAAGACAGAAAGCAGAGAAGCACATTTTCCCTGTACATATTTTCCAGCGCTGCCAAGATTTCACAGAGAAACGCTGCAACAGCACACAGACCAAGAGTCTCTGTAGTCTAATTGTGGTCTTTATCTCTGCATTCAATATCCCTGGTTCTTCAGCTAGTCATGACACTGAGTTTTACTCATTTTACACATGACAGAGTTTTACCCTCACACACACAACCTCATCTACAGGTGACGGGTTATTCATAAACCTGGGTGTCCTAGGAAACTAAGACTTCTTTCATCTAACCATTGCCACTAAACACTGATTTCCCACCAGGTTCATCCTGACAGGCACACTGCAGGTAGCCATCCTTTTTTTTTTTTTTTTTTTTTTTTTTTTTTTTTTTTTAAACTAGAACACTCAGTTGCTAAACCGATTTATCTAATCTTTCCCTTCTACCCTAAGTTAATTGCCTTTATCCACACTATTAAATCCTGTTCTTAAGTCCTAAAGTTTAGCAAAATTGCTACAATTGTCCTTATTTCACACTCTCACCTATGAAGTCTATAATTTATTTACAGAATTCTTGTAAACAGGCATGACATGAATCTCCTGTTACCCACCTAAAAATTCTTCTATTTCCCAAATCACTCCTAGTTCTTTTGAATTTTTTCAAAGTTTCCTTCACAGAAAAGAGCAACTTAACAAATGTGTAGATTCAGAATCTCTCTCTATTCAACTAGTTATACCTCTGTCCTCTGCCTTTAATGCTGTAATTTCTCCCAGCAAAGATTTGCCACCTTTACTTCTCCTTTTCTGAAGAAATCTTAAGACAAGATCTATCTGATTCTTGGTCCAGCATTCTCTCAGATTTACTAACGATGATGGCACAGCATTGTCCTGCCTTGTCACTTCAGCTCACCTCAGCCTCATTCTCTTCTGATTTATTGCCAAAATTTCAATGTCTTTCTGAGGTGCTAAAACTGACTTCTTACAGTGAAACTGAGAGCATCCATAGGATTAAGTCTTATTTGTCTCTACCCTATTATTACTTCTCACTGTCTATATATTGGTAACTATGTATTTATAAAGATTTTCTTGTGTTCATCTCCACTTCTCTTTCCACTCCTATGTCACTTCAACTACAGCAGTATCTATTTTAATGCAGAAGAGCATTTGGTCTCTGTCCACATCCTTTTCCACCACCTTCCTTCATGACAGTTTCCACATCTAGTTTGACACAATCCAGTCCTTAATTACGTAGTCTAGTCTACCACATTTACAGTAAAGCAATTCTTTATGCATGAAATTTATTTTTCTACTCAAGAAATGTGACAGCCTGATTACACAGAATTTTTTAAAAAATATTTGCTTTCCTCTTCAACATTTGGTTTTTGTTTTTATTTCTAAATCCCCAGCAATCATAATATTCCTATCCAAACTATGTCTGTCCTTTTTATTTCTCCATACTTTTCACAAAAAATGCAAACATCACAAAATCCTGCCAGAGTAATTTCATTGTATTTACCAGTTGTTCGCCATGCAATTTAATTTAAGTACACATATGCTTTTGTTTCTAAAATACAAACAACAGTATTCTGGGTTTTTATAAAGACTATCACAGTGTTATCCAGTACAGTCAAAGAGGAACATTACTCTGATTTTATTTTTAATAACATTGCTAAAGTAGATTGTTTAAATAGATTGTAGAATCGGGCACAGTCCTTTCCTCCCATCATAAAATTATCATTTCTCTGTTTATTATTTTGCTGGACAATATTAATAAGATTTCTTATTGAACTACAGACATGTCATTTCAGTAGTAGCTGGATCAACTGTTTTGTGTATGTACACATCTATAACACGTTTATAAAGCACTTACAGATAACTCAAGGAGAAATGTTTATTATATCTTCAGATGATTTTACATTAACCTTATCACCTTGGCTTCTATCTATTTTTTTTTTTCAATTTATATTGCCTGAAGATAAAGCCCAAAAATTACTACCAGACAACATAAGCAGTTTATAGTTGTCCTGACATGTTCCCACCTCTCTTTCCTTGTGCCAACTCTAGCACTTGTGTAATGGAACATATATAACAAGTAACTGATTATTTTTTCTATTATCTGTTCATTTTAAGCCAAATTCGACTCACAACATTTGATCATTAAACTTGGTAAGAAAAAAAAAGGGGGAAAAGTGATGTTCCCATGGGTGGAATGGGAATGTTTCTTAAATTAGTCATCCAAACCTGTTAAAATCTCAACCGACCACAGAACCACAGGCTGAGAAACTCAGACCACTGCTTTGCACTGAGTGTTTTCCTATTTACTAAAATGTACACAATTCTAATATTAGCTGGTTTGCAGTAGCAACTTAATCCATGTGGTGACAGATTATTCTTATCCCTAGTGACATTAATAATTCTTAGACTGCAAACCACTTTTCTGGGAATTTTTTTTCAATATATACTTCCCAGTCAGAATATAAGAATGCACTTTTTTCCTCTACTTCTACGTACACCTGTCTCAAAAAGGCAACTATAACTACATTCATGGGTGCAATTCAAGGCATACTAATATATATATATAATATTTATACTTATA
>NW_010332365.1:0-12438 GCF_000700745.2 Antrostomus carolinensis
CCCAACCCAAACCATTCCATGATTCTATATCTCTAATAATTTGCTAATTAATTATTGAATAAAGAGCAAAAGGCACATTCCCCCAGTAAGGGGTACCTTCCCCAGCAGCAGTGCATGCTCGGTACAGCCTGACCTTAGATCTTCCTTTCTGTGGCACAGTGACTAATCTTGCAATGAAAAGGAATTAATTCCTCATTGAATCAGCAACAGCAAAACTTGATAAGTTTTGTTTTTTATCGCCGGCACGTCGACTCATCTCGCTCCCTCTGAGAAGTGACGTTGAAGCAAACATTCGGGGTGACTTGGGGTTGGACTGCAGCCTGTGTGCTGCACCCAGAGCTTTCACCCCTGAGACACCCAAACAGGGCAGAGGAACATGGAGAGGAGCTGGGAGCTCATCCCATCCATCCGCCTGCTCTGTGCCACGGCTGCTCCCAGCAGCTGGACACAGGGCACAGCGGTGGCACGGGGCTCTTGGGCTGCAGAACGCCCCCTTTGCCTTGGTCATGGGCTCCTGTCCCTCAGCCAGGCCCCACACTGGCCACTGCCGAGCTGGCCCATGGCTTTTTCATTTCGCTATTTTTGGGACCAGAGATGTGGGACAATTTGAAAGTGAGGTGACTAATCTCACCTCACCGTGGCTAAGCTCCCCAGTGAGGCTGGAAACCACAGTGCTCTCCCTGGTCACCGGCTCCTGTGCCAGGACACTTCGTGCTGTGGGGGACAGGTCCTGCAGCCCCAGAAGCTTCCAGCCTCCCCTTGCTCACGAGGCTGCTGCCAGGGCCAGCATGGCCTGAGAGGTGGGACCACCAAGCTCCAGGCATCACAGAGGATGGAGCTTTTTATGGAGCTTTCCTCTCCCTACAAACTCTTCCACATCCATGGAGGGGCTGCCAGGAGGGTCAGTAGCTCCCATGGTGCTGGGTTCTCCAGCAGACTGGTCCCTGTTCTGCTTGTTTTCGGGCTGACCGCAGGGATTTTGGCTGTCTGAGATGCTGGCCAGTGCTCTTGAACCAGTGGACTGGGTTGGGTGGTCAGGAGCTGAGGTTTGCACAAGGAACAAGCAGCAGCCCCTTGACCTTCATGGGGAGCACCGCACCCCTTGCAGTCATATCCCCAAAGGTGCTGGGTCCCAGCCATGCTGGTGGTGTGCACAGTCCTGACAGTTGTCCCTGTTCCCTGGCATGCAGGGTCTCCATGTGCATGGGGTCCTCTATATGGAGATCACCCCATATGTGCCTCATTTGTGGCAGCAGGTCAAGGGAGAGGATTATCCCCCTCTACTCTGCTCTGGTGAGACCCCACCTGCAGTGCTGCCTCCAGTGCTGGGGCCACCAACAGCACAAGGACATGGAGCTACTGGAGCCAGTGCAGAGGAGGCCATGAGGATGATCCAAGGGCTGGAGCACCTCTCCTATGAAGACAGGCTGAGAGAGTTGGGGCTGTTCAGCCTGGAGAGGAGAAGGCTCCAGGGAGATCTTCTAGTGGCCTCCCAGTACCCGAAGGGGCTACAAGAAAGCTGGGGAGGGACTTTGGCCAAGGGCAGGGAGTGACAGAACGAGGGGTGATGGCTTTAAATGACTCGATGTGCATGAGATCCCCTATACGGAGGTCACCCCATACGTGTATGGGATCCCCTGTGTTTATGGGGCCTACAAAGCCTTCAGCCTCCCATATGTTTCAGGTCCCCTATGTCTGTAAAATCCCCTATGCCTGTGGGGTCCCCTATGCATTTGGGGTCCCCATCAGCTGGGATCCTCCCTCCTCTCTGATGGTGACTCTGCAGGAGTTGCTCTCAGCTGGAGCCGGAATGCTGGAGCTGCTTTCCCTGGATGAAGCCCCAGCTGGCTCATCCGCAAACACACAGTCTCTCATTTCAGAGTAGTTGTTAAAACATCTCGTAAAAACCCCTACAGAAGTGACACGGCAGGATTTAGATGTCCAGAAATCCTCTGGAAGAAACTTGAGAGGAGTTTTCCCCACTCAGATTGTGGAGCTGGGTGATGCTGTCAATGATACTCTGTTTTTACAGGAAAGTGATATCTCAGGTTCAGAATTGGCTGGGAGCTTAGGGCTGACGTTTATCAAGTGAGAACAAATCCTTAAATTCCTTTTATTATTTCAAACATCTGGGGAATCTGTAAAATATCAACTTCTTTCCTACAAAGCAGCATCATCTCCGTGACTTCGCTTTAAAAACAATCTGTTTTAAAAGGCAGCTTTTCACTTAGGTTGTTTTTCTTCAAAATCTGGGGAAAACATAAAAACTCTTGAAATATAATCATCAAAATTGAGAAGGGGTTGTTCCTAGGAAGGATGCTTCGTGCCTGGGTGCAACAGGGCGCATCAAGATCAACCTTGTAAGAGAAGCTCCTGTATTTGGTCCGTGTCACCTGAATCGTGGCAGACAGGTTTCTCTCCTCTCTTCTCCTTTAATGTATTCAACTCTTCTCCTTTATTGTATTAAACTCTTCTCCTTTAATGCATTAAACAGCTCTCCACGGTGCAAAGAATAATTTTCACAGGTTACAAAACATTCACTTTTTTTTCCCCATTTATTTCTTCTCCAAAATTGATCCAAGCAGAAAAAAAATCTTTACGATTTATTTTTTTTTTCTAATATTTCCACGGAGCTAAAAACCCAAAGAGTATTAAAGTTCATGGAAATTTTTTGGTTTGATCATTTCACTCCAATTTTGGCTTTTGACCTTCTGTGCTATATTTTGCTAAGATTAGCTTTCAAGTTTAAAAGCAAAAAAAAAAAAATCTGTCAAGCCAGCAAAGTAAAACTACTCATTTTTAGCACATCACAACTAAATAGATTGGGCTTTAAAAAGTGAGTCAAAACACGAGGTGCTTTCCAGAAAATGTTTGATTACAATCTCTCACCTTTTTCTAATGAAAAACCCACATTTTGCTTAAAAAAAAAACTTCATTTATAGTTCTGATCAACCGACACCACGCTGGCAGGCTTGGCTAACCCTGTGCTGGCCGCGAGCGGAGCACGCTGCAGCCCGTGCTGGGGACGTGTGATGTGGGATGGGAGCAGAGGTGAAGGATGTTCTCCCTGCTCACGCACCTCAGAATCATAGAATCATAGAATGGTTTGGGTTGGAAGGGACCTTAAAGATCATCCAGTTCCAACCCCCCTGCCAGCAGCAGGGACACCTTCCACTAGACCAGGTTGCTCAAAGCCTCATCCAGCCTGGCCTTCAACACTTCCAGGGAGGGGGCATCCACAACTTCCTTGGGCAACCTGTTCCAGTGTCTGACCACCCTCAGAGTGAAGAACTTCTTCCTAATATCTAATCTAAACCTCCCCTCTTCCAGCTTAAAGCCATTTCCCCTTGTTTTGTCATTAACTGCCCTTATGAAAAGTCCTTCCCCAGCTTTCTTGTAGGCCCTTCAGGTACTGGGAGGCCGCTATAAGATCTCCCCGGAGCCTTCTCTTCTCCAGGTTGAACAGCCCCAACTCTCTCAGCCTGTCCTCACAGCAGAGCTGCTCCAGCCCTCGGATCATGCTGGTGAAATCTCCAGAGCCAAATAACATGGTGGTTCTGATGGTGAGGGTGATCCTCACGTGAAAGACCTGCTGGCTTTGTGTGTGCTCAGTGAAAGGAGAGTTTTCTCGCCAGCCTCGAGCCACTATCGCAATCAGCCGGCTGAGCGGGAGCGCTGAGGTCTCCTCAATTTGCCTTGCCAACAATTAGTCTTTCTCAATAATTAATGCGACTGCATTTTCTTTTTGCTCATCCAATTACCTCTGGTTATTAAAGTCACTTCTTGGCTTCAAAGTGGGAGCTTCTTCCTTCACAGTGTTTTGTTGGTTTGTTTTTTTTTTAATTATTATTATTTTCTGATGGGGGCTGATTAATCCTGGTAGGATGATGCTCTGCAGTGTTGGTACCTGCCCCAGCGCCGAGTGACACCAGCCACCAGCACAAGGGGACTGGAGCAGGGGTGGTGGACACTCAAGAGAGTTGCAATTTAGCAAATTTAAGAAGGAAAAATAGACCCTCTAGGCTTGAGAACCCATTCTGCTGCTCCATCCATCCCCTCTGGAAATACCGTTCTGGTGTTGTTGTAAATGCACCTCTTCATTTCTGGAGCGAGGTCGTGGCTGCACAGCTCATTCCCAACCTGCCCTCAAAGGGTTGTGCTGGGAGAAGTGAGACAAAGCTGTGTCATCAGAGCATTCTCCTGTCCCCTCACGGCTGCTGAAGGACAGGAGGTGACTTGATGTGACTTGAGGTTGGAGTCATGACGTTGGGCACCAGCTGTGATATTTTGGGTGGGTGGGTAACCAGCAGTTCCCTCACCATCGCTCTGAGCTGTGTTGGACCAAGCCTTTGGGAAGGAGACACAAGAAGATGCTTCACCAAACTGCAGCACATCACCCCGATGCCCCAACCAGCAGCACCCTGTGTCCTCCCAGAGGACACCAAACCAACTGCCCTCGTGTTAAATCAGCCCGCTCGGCAGAAAACATTTGCATCAGGTTAATTTTATGGTGTAAGACGTTGTCAGCTGATAAGTTCTGGCTTTGAAAAGCTTCTTCAAGGTTCATGTCCTACAGCTGATTTCAGAAACTAAATCTAGACCTTGTAAAAAGGAGGAATTGACACCATTTCTCTGGCCTCTAAATGTCTATAACGAGGTATGATTTCACAGCAAAGACGTGTGCGGCAGCTGCAGCGCATCTGGTGAAGACCAGGAGCTGTGGACATGGCCATGGACCATGACCATGAGCAGCTGCAGTGTTTAAACTGGGGGTCAACACTGAAGGATTCTTCTCTGTTTCTCCAGATCTTTGTGCAGTGTTTCCTTCTTCACTTCATTGGTTCAACTGGGGAGATGGGTTCCTGTAACAAACTCCCAAAGGGAGGAAGTGGGAGGGGGATGAAGAGTCTCTTGCAGAATTTTTTGTCTCGCCTCCCTCCTGACTATCCTTCCCCACCAGCTTTTTATGACTTTAAAGAGCAGGAGAAACATTTTTGAGTGAGGCAAGTGCAAATGTAAGAAGGGACATGGATGGGGTCAACTCTTCTTCCTGGTACAACATCTTGTTTCCCATCTGAACTGATGGAAAATCTGAGTACCTGAGCTGCAACCTATTGTACCACCAAGATCCCATGTTCTGCTTTGATGGGGAAGAAGGACAGCCCTTGCCTTTGCTGTCACCACACGTGCTCTGTGCTTTTCACTGTTGAGCTATCCTGTGGAGCAGCATCAGGACTCTTCAGCTGCCTTTGTAGTGGTTTTGTGTCTTCTTGTCATTGCTCCAAAAGCTGTTAACAGTCGTCAGGCAGTGAGGCTGGCTGGTGGATGGTGCTGTGCTTTGGATCAGCCATGGTGCAAATGGAAAGGAAAGATCTGCCCGGCTTTGAACAGCAGAAATGCTTAAGCTGAGGTTTTCAGAACAGCTCAGCATCAAGCTCGTTCTGCTCCAATGTGATGTTAAAATGTCCACGGAGAACTGCATATCCCTAATTTAGGATTTCTGGCTCTTAAATAAGCTAAACCATAGCTAATTTTAGAAATATCACTGAAAAGCTATTCTTCATCTCATTTCATGGGCAAGAATAGGAAAAGCTCAGAGCTCCAAACATGTGTTTAACTAAGCAGGAGCCAGCCCAGCCCCGCTCTCGGTGGGAAAACCACATAGCCCATGGCCCTGCTGCAGGACAGGACCACCTGTACCACACCAGTTTGTGCTGGGGAGGGGGGATTACATGCCCAGTATCCCGCTGTACACAGTAAATCTACACCTGGTAAGCATCAGGAATTGGGGTTTTCATTCATTCTTAATGCAAACCTGCACGCCTCTTGGGTTTTATTTGCATGAGCAAACCTTTGTGGGAAAGACAGATGTAAAGCAGCATCTCCATTGGTCTGTTTTCCTTTCCACTCCATGGGTTTCCTCCTCGGAGCAGTGATGCAAAACACAGGACTCACCCAGGGCTCTCGGGCTGCTGTGCTGTGGAGGTCCAGGGAAAGGTCCAGGGAAAGGTCCAGGACAGGTCCTCCAGAGACATTGGCTCTGGCTGTGCCACCTCCACCAAAGCCAATTGGTGTTTTGTGCTCGTTCTACCTGAGCAAAATCATTACCAAAGTGAAAGGCACCAGTGAATCAAGTCCAGAGATCGTAAATGACTTGGCAAAAGTCACACAGCAAATCATCTGTAGATGTTCTGGTGGGACAAAAGAGGTCTGACTAGCAATACCAGTTCCCAGCCCCTGGAGACCTGTCCTACCTGGTCCATTCTTATTTTCTCCCTGTTTTAGGGTGCTCCCAGTCCTATTTCTGTATCTATCTGGGACAAATCCTAACATTCCACCACCAAGGCGAAGTCGGTTTGGGTTTAAAGGCAACGATGGGCGAAACCAGGCATGTAGGGAGCAGCTTGAGACGCTCGAGGCGAGGAGGCTCGTGTGCGTGTGCGTCTGTGTGTGTGTTTTCCTCACAACTGAGCAGCTCTTTTGAACAGGTTCCCCTCTCTCTGCTCCAACACGCAGAAGTCCTCCCCGTTGTGTGCACAAAAAAGTGCCTTTTACAAAGATCTTGAGCTCCAGTGGCCTCACTGTGTGTAACCAGGAGTAGTTGCAAGAGGAGACAGATTTTCCTTTGCTAAATTTTTTTGCATCTCCAGCACTCCAGTTCTTCTCCCAGCGCTGGAGCTGGGATCTTTGCTAAATTTTTTTGCATCTCCAGTTCTTCTCCCAGCGCTGGAGCTGGGACCAAGGTGGGTTTCAGCCCAAGGTCTCTCTGGTGATCATGTCACATTTTCAAAGGCATTGTCCTCAGCATGACTCTCCTTGCTTGAGAACCCCAGTTAGGAAAGCCCAAGTGTGGCTTTCAGAGTGAATGTTCAGGATATCAAAGTCCAGATATAGACCTTGTGGTAGCACAAGGCAGAAAACAAGAGCAATGAGTTGGGTAATGCGCTGGTGGCCTTCATCCTGGAATAAAAGATACTGGAAATGAATGAAAACAGTTCTGAATTTTGAAAGCTTCATGCTGATTTGAGCTGGTTTCCACCTACATGTGCAGTCATCTTCAGCTGTTGTCACTGCTTGGTTTGTGGAGTATTTTGGTTTTTTGCAGGATGCTCTAGTGTTTATTCAAGTAGAAAAAGGTATTTTTCTGCTTTGCCCTTGAGAGTCACAGGGGACTTTCAGTAATTCCCAGCTTCACTTGCAACGACAAGACTGCAAAGGGCACTGTCCCCTCTTCCTCATGGAGCCCAACAACTTCTGAGCCCTCTCCCTCCTTGTCTCTTGCAGTCCAACAAAGTTCCTGTCGTGCAGCCATCCCATGGAGTCCACCCGCTCACCCCGCTCATCCCTTACAGCAACGACCATTTCAGCCACGGCTCCCACTCGCCCCACTTGCCCGCTGACATCAACCAGAAACAAGGTAATGGAACCACTGGGGAGCTGTGTGGTGGGAGGGGGACAGTGCTGGAGACCACTGAGATCAAAGCTGTCACCTTTCTGGTCCCAAATTCATGGGAAGAGTCAAGAGCTTTGGTCAGCTGGGACATTGCTTACGTAGGACTTGATTGAACTTCTTGGCAATGCTTTGTCATCCTGGTCAAGAGGAGTTGGACATCAAAAGTGCCAACCCATTTGATCATTTGCTGATCAACTGTGCTCAATTCTCTGTGCAAGCTCCTCTACTGTGGCTTGAGACCAGACCAGAGCCTACGGAGATGATGCGTAAGAGTCAACCAGAAAATGGAAAGTAATCTTTCCTTTGACTCATACCCAAACTGTTGTCAGGTTGTCATTTGGAGAAAATAAATGCTTGAAACAGGAAATATTTTGACTAAATAGGATCAGTGTCTGATAGCTAACTGGATTGTTAGATGTATGTGGCCGTAGCCACACGTTCTGTGGTTGTCACACGGTTTGGCTCTTTGGGTCCAGGACACGTCAATTAACTCATGAGGCTAGAGAAGGAAAGTACAGTAGGTAGAGGTTAAACCCTGAACTGTAAAATATCAGTATGTGCACAGGAATTCACCTCAGCCCATCATTCTTCGTGGGTTACTGGCAAGCTGAGTGTCAAATCAATCTTTTCTCAACCTTACCTTAGTGCAACAGAATCTGTCAACATCTGCTGCTCGGATTACCCAGGCTTCTGCACAAACCTGCTCTTGATTTCATCTGAAAACAAGCAAATTCACAGGTTCTTTTGTCGAACTACATTCAGGAAGGGGTTCAGGGTCCATCAGAGCCCAGAAATCAGTGTGAAAACCAAAGTACAAAACCAACTGTTGTGATTTGGGCAAAGTCCTCCACCCAAGAGTGATCCATGCTGTCCCAAAGACATCGACTTCACTGAGTTAACATCACTGCTAAAACAATGGGGTATCGAGGATGCTCTTGGCCGGAGGACGTGCTGAATCATCCCTGGACTGAACCTGGAGGCCACGTTCTGGATTCACCAGGGATGCTGATAGGGAGGATTTAGGTCCCGTGTAAGAGATACCCAGGCACATCCTGGTTTTCTTCTAGCCAGCACATTGCTTGTCAGCCACCAAAACATAGTAAAATCAGCAGAAAAATACGAAGAGTTCACAAAATAAACCTATTGAAAGCTCAGCTGATGGCAGATTTCCAAATCTCGAGAGGAAGCGGGCAGATTTCTAAGTCTCCCGGGAAGGTGACCCAACACACTTTCCTTCACACAGATCCTTGTGGGGCACTGCCTGCTCCGAGAGCCTCTCACCAGGAGCTGCCTCCAGGGATTCACCAGTCCTGGAAAGCCTTAAGCAATACGGGAGCAGCTCACCCAAGGGATGAGCTGGTCATATCCCAATGATCAGCAGTGGAGTTCCCTAAACGTTCATCTCTGCGGTGGGTCAGGAATTCCGGGAAGCTGTCCTCTGGCTGCACACATTCCAGTCTCCCCTTTCCCTTTTAGTTTGTACATCAGAGGCAGAGGGAGTCTCTCCATCCTGGAGACACCCCCCCTCCCCCCGAGGGTCCTGTTTATGGAGGTTCAGACCGTCATCCTCAGCTGGGACCTGCTTCTGTGGTGCAGTGTTGCATCCTGCATCCCTACACTGCTGGGGTGAGGGTTTTCTTCCCCATTCATTGGGGATGTGTCCCATCTCTGTTTTCATTGCTGAAATATCTCCCATTATCACCTCGTGTAAGGGCTGGAGAGTCACCTGGTGCTCATTCTCACATCATCCCTTTAAGGTATTTCACAGCAGCCCAAGGACACGCGGACAAGGAAATACAAACAGGATCTTCTGAGTCAGTGGCTGGTGCCCCAACCACTGGACCAGTGAGAATAACTTGTGCTCTGGCTTAGACAACTTGTATTGTTGGGGGTCCAGATCTCAGGAAATCCTGGCAGCTGCCTAACGCAGATGCTGGTTTGGTTTGACCTTCAAGGGGCTGCTGTGTCCCACTTGAGCACAGCTGTAGGTAAATCTCATATTCATTTATATATTCCTTTCAGTTCAGTTATATATTTATTTTAGCTAACTCCTAATAAGATGCTTGGAATCTGTTGGCGTCATTCCTAATTAGTAATTTGTCATTAATATACCATTAATACATTAAAATTTGTCATTAATACATTAATAATCCAGACTTCTGAGTTTGCAAAGTGCTTACAACTAATTACCAATTTATTCAATGTATTTATTGCCCAGGACAGCTGCTGGACAATCTTTATAAATGATTTTTTTAATCTGAGGCTTATTAGCAGTCAGCTAATTACATGATGCTGCAGCAGAGCTCAACCTCAGCTCCCCTCCAGTTTTCCAGTCTGGGGGCTGCTTTTGCCAGCAGCACCCTGGTTGTCTGGGTCCCACCCGCAGCCCCGGGCTCCATGGGTTGTTTTCAAGTCCAGATAGAAACGGAGAGAGGCTGCGGCTGTCTCCTCTGGCCATGCCACCCGTGCCAGCGGCTTTGAAGATCACTCAGGGATTCCCCGTGCAAAGGGTGAATTCCCACCTGGCACCATACCCAGCTCTGCCGTTCCTTGGCACCCGCAGAGCTCACGAAACAATTGCTTTGCACGAGGACTCAAATTGTTTAAAATCAAGGTAGAAGTGATGTCTGCTGGAGCATCCCCACTGTCTGGTCATGGAGGGTCCCGGGGATGAGTGATGGGGCTGTAGGAATGGCTTTGCCCGTTTGTTGTTGTCCTGGTTTTGCTGGGATAGAGTTAATTTTCTTCTAGAATAGCTGTGTTTTAGTTTCAGTGTAGGATTTGTTATGAGAAGAATGTTGATCAAGTACTAATGTTCTTAGTTGCTACTGGAGCTCAAGTCCATCATGTTTGGCTGGTTCACAGCTGCATTAGGACCAGGAGGGAGAAATGTAGTGAACAGCAAAACCCAACTGGCATTTGGATGTGCCAATGAGATATTCCATATCATATCACATCATGGTCAGTATATTAACCAGGGTTGACCAGAAGATGGGAGATTCTCTTGGAGATCCTGACCAGGCTCTCTGGGAAGTCAGAGGGATGTCCAGAGTCCATCAAATCCTTACCAAAGCAAGTTGCTGCTCGACCCCAGGGTGACAGGGAGCAGGGATGATGCTTGTGCAGGAGCAAGCTGCCTTCCCCACCCCATTACACGAGTGTTTGCGATTCTGTGGCAACACGGACAGCCCACCACATCCCCACAGAGAGAACCACAGCAATTAAAAGGGCAATTAGAATATCCTGCCAGTTGCAGACAGCTCTTCCACAGATACCCCCTGCTGCTCGCAAGTCCCCGTAGATGGAGCAGGGGGTTCAGGTCAGCTGAGGAACACAGTGCTGGGTCTAACTCGTCTCCTTCTCCCTTCTCCCAGGAGTGCACCGTCCTTCCCAGACCTCAGACATCCCCGGGTTCTACCCGCTTCCTCCCGGTGGAGTGGGACAGATCACGCCGTCGATGGGATGGTGAGTGTGGAGCCCCCAGCCCCGTGCAGCCCCCAGCCCACCGGCTGCTCCAGACATTTATTGATCAAACCACGTGCAGCCGTTCTCCATAATCTCCACGGTGCATTCACCCCGGCCTCGTCCCTCCTGTGTGCTGTGGGATGGGGAGGGGGATTTAACCTTGTTTTAGAGATGGAGAGCAGATCGTGGAGAGGCTGAAGGCTTTGTCCTGGCTGGGGCAAACCTGGAGCAAGGTTACAACCTGCCCAGTTCAAAACCGTCTCCTGCCTTACATCGAGCTGTCTGTGAGGATTAGGAAACCCAGGAGAGCTTCCTGCCCACCTCTCCTCATCACAAGAAAAGCTTCTCTTTTGGTGTAGGAGGTAATTTGCTCCTTTGCTGAGGTTTTCAGCACAAACAGTGCTTTCCCTGAGCATGGCATCATCTAATGGAATGCTCCATCCATGGGGTCATGGTGCTTCTTGGGATCTCACCCACAGGGAAAAAAATACATCATGACAGAGACCTGCCCCAGTGAACAACCCCAGTGCCCACAGCCTGGCTGTGGCACAGCTGGTTCAGTGGCACCTGCTGCCCCAGGGGGACAGGGATGGAGGGACCACGAGCTGGAACACTCCCAAAAAGTCCCCCCTGCATGAGCCAGCCCCAAGGAGCATCCTGCAAAGTGGAGTCTGTTGGGAAAGCTGCCCCAGGGACATGAGTTAAAAAGCACCAGTGTGTGCTCTGTGGTCACTGCCACTGGCTTTTGTCACCACGATCCTAAACACACCGAGGGAGCAGGTCTGGCGGGTGGTGCCCTGTGGTCATCATCACTCTTGAGATTAATTTTTAATCCTGGTTGGTGACACAGGGACAGGGCAGAGGCTCGCAGGGAGGCTGGTGGCTGCAGGTGGCTGGTTGGGGGGGCCAGGGCAGGGGGAACAGTGTGGGGACAGGCAGCCAGATCCACCCTGGTGCCAGCTGATAAACCCCAGCAATGCAAGTGGAGACCTCCAGGGATTGCAAAATGGGAGAGGCAAAGCGTATTAAAACACAAAGTGAAACGTTAGCTTTTTGTTTGGTTTTGTTCATGAATCTTGTGTTACAGATATTTAACCGCAAGGAAACAGAGGCCGAGGCCTTTGATACAGAGTTTGCCTTCAAAGAGATTACATTTTGCCTTCTGTGCTAAATCTGCTCCTCTTGGGCGATGATTTAACTCCTCATATGACGTGATTCATCCTCAGGAAAAACAAGTACTGAGGTGACTGTGCTCTAGCCTGAAAGAAATAGTTGGGGGTGAGGAAGGAGCCTGTTTGCCAAACGCAAGGTTCAATTTTGGGGTGGGATGCTGTGAAAGGGCAGCGTGGAGGGGGAAAAGTCTGGTTTGCACAGAGGTTTTGTTGTTTGGTTGGTGATGGAGGGAGATTGTATTGCTGAGAGATGCTCCAGCATCCGCAGGGTTTGGCATCCTCAAGTGACCTCATCAGACATCTTCATTAGTGACTAGTGGAGCAAATATGATAAAGCCCAAAACAACC
>NW_010332365.1:12552-26974 GCF_000700745.2 Antrostomus carolinensis
GGGTGGGTGCAGAAGTGTTGAAGCCCAGCAGGTTTGTGGTGGTGTTGACCTCCATGCAGGGGGGTGGCAGGGACCACATGCCGGGGATGCTCGTGCCGGGGATGCTCATGCAGGGATGCTCATGCCGAGGATGTTCACATTGGGGATGCTCGTGCCAGGGATGCTCATGCCGAGGATGTTCACATTGGTGCTGCCGAGCTGGGGCAGCCACGTGCAGGAAAAAGCTTTTCCTCCATGAGCTGGCAGGCAGGAGCTGGGCAGAAATGAGCTTTGTTCTTGCCGAGTGCTTCAGGAGGAGGAGCTGCAATCACTCTCTCTGTAATTAGCTGGGATGACAGTGGGATAAAAGCCTCCGAGAGTCCAGTTGAGTGAGTTTTGCTCACGGGAGCCTGGCAGCAAACATCAGCCCAGCAGCTTGTGAACCATGTCTCTCACCAGCAGCCCTTCCACGACCATCCCACGTCTTTTTTTTTCCAAACCACCTTCCCTTCAGCAGTTGACACGGGCTGTAATCGTGCATTCCCCACCGTCGGGGATTGATTTTGCAATGGCATTAATTTACACGTCAGAATCACTTCGGATGAAGCCGCGAGTGCCCGACTCCTTTTCTATCCCAATATCTCAGCCTCTGCAGTAACGTGTGTCGCTTCTGGATTAGCTCCGAGTGTTTTCTCGGCCCTGGGGCAGCCGCCTTCAACTTCAAAGGTTGTTTCAGTAGCACTTGGCTGTTTGTTGGTGTGTTTATACCCGCCAACATCTAAAGGGTGGGAGAGGGCTTCTGCCTGGCAGGGTATAAACAGAGCCCCGCCGCCTCGCCTGCCTTTCCTACAGACAGATCCTGCAGATTTCGGTCAAGCCAAGACACAGCAGCTCCTGGAGCTGCAGAAACACAAACCTTCCTCCCCAGCACAGCTCGAGGGACTGATTGCTGCAGAGCTGGTGTTATTCTTCTTCAGGGCACAAAGTGTCTTTAGCCCTGAAAAATCCCTGGCATCCAGGAGCTTGGTCCTTTGCAGAGCAACGTGCTTAATGATAATGGGAATTTTTTGGCTTATTATAGAGCTGAAAATAGGTGGTGCTGGTCTTAGGCACAGCTCTGTGCAGCCTGGCAGGAGGAGCATGAGCATCTGCACGGGTTTAAGCACCCTGTCATGTCCTCCTCGGGCATCTTGCACGGTTTTAGGCTTGGGAGCATCTTTTGGCAGGTTTGTGGGACAAGCCAAGGTATTTCTGAGCTATCTCCATATGAAAACCAAGGGGGTTTCCCTTGCTGGGAACAACAAGGAACTTCCTGCATAGTTATTTTATTATTATCTCAAAAATAATTTCCAGCTCCAGGTCTGGCACATGCCCAGTCTCCAGTATGAAACTACTTTTCAAAAAACATTTAGGACTGAGCTTTTAGCTTGTTTAAAAATGACAGGCATCCTTTTAGGGATGTGCTGGGGAAACCAGAGCATTTCTGAAGTGTGTACAAGGCAGACTAGATGCTTTCTCTATAAACACCAGGATGTTCCTGTGCTTGGGCATCCTCCCAGTGCATCCCACAACTGCACAACCTCTTGTGCACTGCACAGAGAGATGCTCTGACCAGGCTTTCATTTTTTTTTATCAAACTCTGCTTTTTTTAAGCCACTTCTTTTGTGCAATAGCAACATCTCCTCATTTTTCAGCACACCTCTGCATGAACAGGATAAACTCACAGCTGCAGTGTTACTCAGTTCTGGGGATGGAGGGAGGGGTCAGAGTTGGATCCAACCTTTCCAGGGAGCTTCCACCAAAATAAAGTCCAGGTCTCACATTGTCCCTTGAGCCCAGGGGACACCCTGAGCATCCCACCAAGCAGAGCTCCCAGGACATCTCTGAGTCCCCTTAGCAGAGGGTATCTTTAGGAAACACCACGTAGCTGTGGATACTTTATAGACTCTTTCTTCCCGATCCCAGGCAGAGCCAGTCTGTCTATCCGCTCCCGTCATGTGGATTTAGACAGCCATATTCGTCAGCGCTTTCTGCTGGGGCTTCTTTCTCCAGGTGAGTATGAGCTGTGTGAGACAGGGCAGCAGCTCGGCTGGTCTCACAGCTTGCAGTTTGTGCAGCAGGAGCTTGCAGTAGACTACGGCCACCCAAGGATGGTCACACACCCTCCCCGGGGCAGTCGTGGGAAGAGAAGGTGCTTTAGGCAGTGTCTGGTCTGAAATGTGCTCAGGGGAATATGGAGCATCCTGGGAGGATGCACAATGATTGGGTTTTAATTAGCAGGAGTTAAAACAAAGCCAGAAACCCCTGCCTGCAGCTCAGCATGGGGAAAAGGGGGTGACATCCATTGCTCAGGATTTTGCTCCTAGTATAATAGTGGAGTCTCCATCTCTGGAGATGTTCTAAACCTGCCTGGACATGTTCCTGTGCAACCTGCTCGAGTTGGACCTGCTTTGGCAGGGGGGTTGGACTGGATGATCTCCAGAGGTCCCTTCCAACCCCACCATTCTGGGATTCTGTGAAATACCGAGTGAGTTGAGCCATGTAGCACAGCCCCAGACCATTCCTACTGCCAAGTTTATGGTCAGCCAGGACCAAATTTTGCCTTCTGCAAATACACACAGACCCCAGTGATGTCCTGGTGACCAAAATCCATCCCCTGTGGCTGGAAATCATGGAGCCCATCCCCTCTGGGTGTGCTGGTGGGCAAAGCCCCCGTGGCTCCGGCGAGGACGGCAGTGCTGTGGGGATGCCTGTGCACGCTGCGTGTGCTCACGCCCCAGCTTTCGCTTCTGCTTCATGTTGTCCCAAAGAGCCGTTAGCAGAGGTTTCCCACAGGAAAACCATGCAAGCCCTGAGCCATGTAAGAACCTCCATCCGTGCAACAAGCTTGGTCCACACAACCATTGATCTGTGCAAGCCTGGATCCGTGCAAACCCTTGAGCCTTGCAGCAGAGGTGAGGGAACTCTACCAGCCCTCCTTGCTCACCAAGGCATCACTGTGCCCAGCCTTGAAGGCAAGAGAGGAGGTAACGGTTCCCTACGGAGACCCAGCAGCCTCCCTGAGCCCAACACAGCAGCTCCCACTCACAGGATTTTTGGGGTGGATTTTGCAGCGCTGCTGCAGCCGAGAAAGTACACCTGGTCAGATAAGGATCAGACTGTGCTGGTGGATTCAATTAAACACCTTTTCTTTTCGTGCCAGCATATCTAATGAATAGTTCATCTCCCATGGGCAATTCTGCCATCTCAAGCTGCAGTCATAAAGTGGCAAGGAGCTTGGCAAAGCTGACTGGGCTGGCTTTACCCCTTAAAACTGGAGAGAGAGCTAAGGAAGCCTGAAAGATAGCGAGACCTCTCGTGATCTCAGTCCCGCGTTGGTGGAGAGCGTTGCTTAGGCAAGGTGCACCTCCTAGAGTTGCAGTTTGGTTCATGTTCAGACTTCAGCTATTTCTGTTAAAGGAAAGGTGTGGGGTGGTCCAAACCTCTCCCATCCCAACCCTGCGTTGAGTTTGTTGTTCCTTTCCGCAGCGTTAATGACATATTGCAACAACAGAGATCTGAGGAGGTGAAACCGCTGGTTGAAAGCACCCTTGATCTCAGTCGGGCTGGTTCCCACTGCAGGCTGGTTTCCTCACAGCAGCACCCAGACCCTTGCCACCCACATGCCCATGGCTCAGCCAGCCAGTGTGGCCAGGGTGATCCAGGGGTGGTTTGCTTTCCATGTCCTCTGCTTACCGTCTGCTTCTGCCACGTCACAGTGTCGTCTCGTGAGCCACGCCGCTCCGGCTGCCCCAGCATCCCCAGCATCCCCAGCACAGCCCTCCCAGTGTGGCTCATCCTCTCTCTGTTGCAGGTTCACTCACCCGCTGATGCTGGGCTCTGGCATGCACACCACCGGCATCCCGCACCCCGCCATCGTGCCCCACTCCGGCAAGCAAGAGATGGAGCACTATGACCGAAACATGTGAGTTGGAAGATGTAGGGACATGGGTTAGTCAAGGACTTGTCAGTGTTGGGTTCATGATTGGACTCCATGAGCTTAAAGGGCTTTTCCAGTCGAAGCCATTCTGGGGTTCAGTAGCATTAGCACCTTCATGCCCTGGTCATTTATCATCACTGTTAGTGGTTGCATGGCAGGTAGGATGGATGAACACCAAGCTCTGCCTGCATCAGGCAACAGCCCATGTCCAAGGTGCAGATCTCAGGCCCCCCACTCACTCATGCTGTCAGGTGGGGTTTGGTGTGGAGTCTTCTGCTGAGCTTGGTGTCACCAGGCGGCTGGGCTGGAGGGTGGCTCTGATACTGACAGCTCCTTTTTTGCTCTCACCAAGGAAACCTCAACCAGAACCAAAGAGAGAGAAGGAAGCCAAGAAGCCCACTATCAAGAAGCCCTTGAATGCTTTCATGTTGTATATGAAAGAAATGCGGGCAAAAGTCATTGCCGAATGCACCCTGAAGGAGAGCGCTGCCATCAACCAGATCTTGGGAAGGAGGGTAAGAGCACCTGGGGCTCAGCACCATCATCCCCATGCAGCATCCCTGTCCCTCACAGCTGCTCTTAAGCACGTAACAAGCATCTGCTTTCAAACCTGGGTGCTCTTATCCCTTAAACAGAGTTGGTTGTCCAGAGAGGTGGTAGAAGCCCCATCCTTGGAAATATTCAAGGTCAGGTTGGACAGGGCTCTGAGCAACCCAATCTGGGTGAAGATGTCCTTGTCACTGCAGGGGGGTTGGACTAGATGACCTTGAAAGGTCCCTTCCCACCCAAACCAGTCTGTGGTTCTATGGTTCTATAGTTCCATGGATGTGCCCCAGAGTGGAGTGGCTGTGGTGGGATGGGCTGGGAGGGGACAGTGGGGACATGTCTCACCACCACACTTGTCCTTACAGTGGCACGCGCTGTCCCGGGAGGAGCAGGCCAAGTACTACGAACTGGCTCGCAAGGAACGGCAGCTCCACATGCAGCTCTACCCTGGCTGGTCTGCCCGAGACAACTACGTGAGTGGCTCAGCGGCTCCGCGGCTCAAACCCCCTCCCCATGGCATGGCCAGAAACAACCCCGTGGTGGGGCTGACAACTGGTGTTTGCCAAACATCCCGCCTGTCCCTGCTAATGCCATTCCTGACAGTGTGGTATCTCTAGAAATTCACATTTCAGGAGTATTTTGAACATCCTCTTGGCTCACTGCTTATCTGTAGCATGACAATTACAGGGGTGATGGCTTTAAACTGGCAGAGGGGAGATGGAGATGAGATATGAGGAAGAAATTCTTTGGTGTGAGGGTGGTGAGACAGTGTCCCAGGTTGCCCAGAGAAGCTGTGGCTGCTCCTCCCTGGAAGTGTTGAAGGCCAGGTTGGATGAGGCTTTGAACAACCTGGTCTAGTGGAAGGTGTCCCTGCTGATGGCAGGGGGGTTGGAACTGGGTGATCTTTAAGGTCCCTTCCAACCCAAACCATTCCATGATCCTGTGATCCCCAGTTTTGGCTGCAGTGAGGTGTGCTGCCACAGCAATTGATGCCAAACTGATCCCCAAGGAGTGAGCAGATTAAAAACTGTTTGGTTTTTATAGAGAACCAACTTGACTTATTTTAAAGAGTGGCTTTTTTTGGAGGGGGCTGCAGTGGACTGGCCACACTGACCGGCGAGGAGAAGTAGCAGCAGCTCCTGGGCTGGCCAGAGGGACAAAGCTGCTTCACAGCTCGTGGTGGTGGAGCCAGCACTTGGGAAGCCTCTGGGCTGCTCTGTGGAACATTTAAAGGTTACTCTTAAAAAAAAAAATATACATTTCTTCTTAGCTCTATTAATCACTTCAGCAGCACTGTGCTCAAGGAGGTTGCATAGGTGTAGTGGTGCCCCCAAAGCACGGGAGACACTTCGGGTCTTTTCTAGTGGCTTTCTCAACTGTTTCGATCTTACATGCCTAACGAGCTCGTTAGAGACCTGAAGCAAAGCACATGTAAGTCTTCAGATGTTGGTCTGTCCACTGGAGAGCTCTGCCCTTTGATCTAAGGCTCCCTCATTTCCCTCACAGCTGCTTTTTTACCCCTGTGAGCACAACGAGCACCCATCCAGCTCACCCTCACCCTTCCAGAAAGCCCAGACTCCACCAAGAGTGAGAAACCACCCTTAAATAGACCAAAAACATCCCAAAACAGAAAAAAACAGGGCAGAGTTGATGCAGAAAAAGGAGAGGTTATGGGAAGCCCCCAGCCCACGTTTCCCTGCCTCCCTGGAAGCACAGATCAGGAGCTCAGCATCCATATGCAGCTTTGCAGGATCAGTGCTGGATGCTGGTGCTGCCCTGGTTTCTCCAAGGGTGGCTCACAGAGGGTGGCAGCATCAGTGGGCACACATCTGGAGAACATCAGCATCTGCAGAGCAAAGCACCATCTTCTTCCACGACCAAGCACCAAGACCAAATCTCGATCCTGTAGCATCCTTCATCTTGGCAAGGGCTGGTTCCTTGCTCCAGAAGGTGGAGTGGATGGTGGGTTCCCAAGGCACAACGTTGGCTCTCTCATCACCAACAAGCAGCTGCTTCAGGTCTTGTGGTCGTTGGAAGAGATGCTTTTCTCACCAGAGCTTGAGCAGAGAGGAGGAGGAGGAGGAATGTAGGTCACTTCTGCAAAACATGATGCGGATATCAGGCAGGAAATACAGTTGCTCCCACACTGAAGAAAAAGCTTACCGCAGCTCAGAGCTTTCCACCTTCACTCAAACCACAAGAAGTCATATAAAAAGTCACGGGTCAAAGGCAGCCCTGTGAGCTGCCTGCTCCAACAGCCCAGATTTGCTCCTGCGCCGCTGTGCCCTCATTAATAAGCTCATTAGGAGATGAGGGGAGTTGTGAATCAAGAGAGGCAGTTTGGGGGGGGGGAGAAAATTGAGTTTTCTTGTTAGTGAGGGAAGAAAACAGAAGAAAAAGCACTGAAATAAGTAAATATTATTTAAAAAATGAGTTTCTGGGGATTTCCTAAAACTTTCTTTCCCATTTGAAATCGGGGATGCTCCTCCTGGTAACACCTTCGGGAGCGATTTCTGTTCAGGTACAAGGCACCGCCTGAAAGCACGCATTGGAAATAGAGAAGGTGCTAAAATGAGCCAAGTGTTTCTTAGACACATAAAGAAGGGGGAGGAATAAGAACAGGCCAGGATGATCAGCTGTTGATCGTGCAGTTAAACTCGTTTAATTCTATTCATCTAGTTAAATCTAGTAATTAAATTACCAATTAATTAATTAAAGCAATAATGGGTGGGATTGCCATGCAGCAGGGTGGGCTGAGGAGGACTGGCAGGGCTTGGCAGAGGTGCTGAGCAGTGCAGGCACTGGCACAGGCACTAGCACAGGCACTGGCACTGGCACAGGCTTTATTAGAGCTGGTTTTGCATCCATTAACATTTTTTTCCTGCACCTTCTTAGGCAGCCTGCAGTGGAAATGGGGATCTCGGACCCATTTGTAGCGTGGAGTGATAAAAAAAAGGGAGCAGGGGAGCAGCGTGTTGGGATGAAGATGCAGCAGATGCAGGGGGTGGTAGCAGGGACGTGGGTAGCAGGGATGAGTTTCTGTTGCTATTTCTCTGTACACAAGGATTTCATGCAGGGTGGTTTGGGGATGAGAGAAAATGCCAGTGCTGCTGGATCTGGGGTTACTGGAAATGAGGGGTTATTCCATGTACATGCCCAGAGGAAATTTGTGCCCCTGGAACAGGCAGAGCCAGCAGCACTGAGGATGTAGCTGCTCACCTGAGCAGCAGCAGCTCTCCCTGATGGCCCAGTCCAGCCCTCAGCACCCTGCACAGCACCCTGGCTCTCCTGGGAGCACAAACTAACAGCCTTTCCTTTGATTTTCTAGGGGAAAAAGAAGAGACGAACACGGGAAAAGCAGCAAGACTCCAACTCAGGTAAATGGGGGGCTGCGGCTGTGCGTGCGCCGCGGCGCATGTCCCTTCGTTTCTGCTCAGAGGGAATAACCCAAAGCAGTTCTCATGTTTTAAATGTGTTTTCTTTTATTTTCCTGAGCTTATCTAAAGAAATACACTTCTTTTTTTTTTTTAAGATGCAGTAAATTAACATTACTGTGACTTTTTCACAGACGTGTTTGAGTTAGAGCATGGGGAGTGCGTGAAAACTGAAGAGATTTTGGCAAATGCATAACTTCATAATAAACTCTCACGAAATTTAATCTATTCAAAACATCAAGAGGAAATGTCCCCATCAACCCTACAGATATACCATTCATGAAAGAAAACTCCTCTCAAGTGCATCAATACGGTGTGTGGGACTAAATGCAGCGATAGGATCAAAGATCACCCACGGGAATACCCCAAATTTGGTTTGAATTTCAAGTAACCCAGAGTTCAAGTCAAGTCATACTAAAAACCAGTATCAGCTGCCTCCCTGCACCACAGGGTTGATTAGAAAAGACCTGTTTGACAGATTTCAGCTGGTCACACGCTTTCCCACCGTCCAAGGAAGGATGTTTCATAAGGGCAGTTAATGACAAAACAAGGGGAAATGGGTTTAAGCTGAAAGAGGGGAGGTTTAGATGAGATATTAGGAAGAAATTCTTCACTGTGAGGGTGGTCAGACAGTGTCCCAGGTTGGCCAGAGAAGCTGTGGCTGCTCCTCCCTGGAGGTGTTCAAGGCCAGGTTGGATGAGGCTTTGAGCAACCTGGTCTAGTGGAAGGTGTCCCTGCTGCTGGCAGGGGGGTTGGGACTGGATGAGCTTTAAGGTCCCTTCCAACCCAAACCATTCTATGATTCTATGGTTCCTGAAGCATTGCTGCCATATCAGGAATTAATAATACCTGTTCCATTAAATATTCATTATAAAACACTGAGAGACTGTCCTTGCCCCACCATGGCATCACATCTACGTGAAGTTAGACAGCCTGTTTATTCCAGTATGTCCATCCTGGAGTTGCCTATAGATGTCCAAAGAGCTTTCCCCATCTGCAGTGTATCAGTTTGTTACAGCTCATTGCTCTTATTTAATTTTAGATGAAATTAAATCAGTCAGATGATGATAGGCTTTGGTTTTCTAAGAGAAACACTAGTTCTTAGTCCCTCCAGAAATGCTCCCTGGGGAGGGTGCCAGGTCAGCCTGTTGCTTTCCTGCCCTTGCACCATGCAAAGACCTGTCACACCTGCGTTGGGGACACCAAGGTGCACAGCTGGCTGCATCTGGGTGGTTCAGTCATCACCTGGGACATTGGAGTCCAGCTCTGGTGTTATTGCCATGGATTATACATCCGTGCCACCAGCTCCCACAGCCTGGATTAATTTATAAAGTTCAGATGATCTCATTAATTTAATGAATGGCCGTTGGATGACCTGTTGGAGTTGTCTATAAAAAGCAATTCCATGCACGTGTCCCAGTGATAGTTTCAGTTTAGTTAATGCTGTTGATCTGGTTCAGTGCCTAGATTGATACAGGGAATACAAGCTTTCAGTCTGAGATGTAGAATATGTATATTTACATATACATTTAGAAGACATATATATATATATCTTGTCTGTGTGATACCAAAACAATATTTGCAACCATTGTGGAGTGAAAAACCAACTGCTGGTCCTACACCACAGGAGACAGCAGTGGTGGCTGAAAGAGGGAGCGTGAATCCAGTGCAGAAATGTGCTGTTCAAATCCCATTTATAACCCTCCAGAAAAAAAAAACCCATGAAAGCAAACAGAGCTTCACCCTAATTATCCAGAAAAACAGCAATATTTTAGTAAAGGCCACAGAGAAGAGTTTTCCCAGTGAAACTGGGAGGGGAATGGTGGGGGACAGAGTAGAATAACCTGGGCCTGGGTCTCGGTGGTGCTAACTCTGCTTCCAGCCTGCTTCTGCAACCTTTCCTCCTCTTCTTTTCCATCTGAGCTCACTGGCAGCCCAGTTTAGTCGCTGCTGGAAAGGCAGGGAGCAGGTAAGGATGCAGACACTTGGAGGCAGGGAGCAGGTAAGGATGCAGACACAAGGAGGCAGGCAGCACCTCTGGGATTTGGCAGGTTTTTTCTTAAGAAAATTTAAGAAATTAAGAAAGAAATTCAAAGATTTAAATTAAGAATTCAAAGATTTATTAAGAAATTCAAAGATTTATGAATTTCTTCATAATTGCCCGTATTTCCCAGAGCTGAGGTTGTTTTTCCAACCTCCTTCTTCTCCAGCTGCCAGTGGTGATCACTGATATTTGCCTAATGATCACTTTTTTTCCAGGAGAGGTGGTGCTGGCATCGTTGCAGAAAAACACACAAAAAAAAAAGAAAAAATAAGAAAAAATTGGACTGTAGTCTGTTAGTCGTGTGTTCAAGTGGCTAAAATGATGTTGCCTCTTTTCTTCCTCCTCCTCCTCCTCCTCCTCCTCCTCTTCCTCTTTGTGCCTCTGCCTTGCCCATTCTCTGCCCCGCATGCTTCTGTCTTCAGATCCTGCCTCTCCTAAGAAATGCAGAGCTCGCTTTGGCCTCAACCAACAAACGGACTGGTGCGGCCCGTGCAGGTGTGTATCAGCATCTCCTCGCTGCTGGGTTCCTCCTGGGCAAGCGGGTTTGGCTCCCTGCATCCTCCTGCAGCCATCCCAGCGCCACGGGGGCTGCTCCGGCCACGCGGGGATGGGGTTTTCTCTGGGTGTCATCAGGAGTTGTTGTCTGAGCTGCAAGGGTCAGTCTGCACCCTGGGTTGGTTTTTTTTTACCCCAGTGGGGTAATGTTGGTGTCATGCTGTAAGTGTTCCTTGGATGATGGACTTCCTTGGTGTGAAAAGCTTATTTTCAGAGTGGAGACCTCTGTGACCCTGATGTGGGGTTTTTTTCCCCCCATTAAAGATTTCCTGTTGCATAAAGAGCAGCCAAGGGCCAGCAGTGAGTAGTTCACAGGTTTCTTTTTCCTATTTATCCTGGAGGGGACCATGTGTTTCAAGATATCCCTCTTCTTGGCCCTGGTTGCAGTAGCCACCACGAGGTGGGGGAGCCTGAAGCAGCAAGAGCGAGTGTCCTGTGCCTTGGGCTTCTAGGGAAGGGACATGGCCGGGTGATAGCAAAGTTTAGGGCAGGAACTAAGCACTACCTGGCTCAGGGGGTCTGCAAACACAGACAGGCAGAAAAAACTCCTGGGGGGCTTCTGGACCTGAGCACCAAAGCATGGAGAGGCTCCAGCCTGGACAGAGGTCTTCACAGCATGTTTTTATACCAATGTGTTGAGGACTTGAGCAAGAACTGGAAGTAAAGGATTGCTTCGTGTGCTTACACAGCTGTCAGTGACTGAAATCCTTTAGTTTAGCCAAAGCTGAACCCCAAAGTGCAGCCCCAGTGTCCCAACAGTGTGTGTGGCCACCGACCTTGCTGGCCAGGCCACCTGAGCTCAGGTCTCTGCGGCCACATCCAGCACCTCGGGGTGCTGTGCAACAGCAAACTCCCCACTCACCTTTTGAGTAATGACATCAAGCACCATTTTTTAACCCATTATGAATCTGGACAGAGCTCCCTTCGTGTCTCATTAATATGTTACCTGGAGAGAGGGGGTGACCCTGTCCCTCAGGGAGCAATGCCACCCAGCCCAGAGCCCTGCACCACAGCACAGGTCCTGACTGCAGCTCTGCGGGTGCTTCCTCCTCCACCTCCCCTCTGCCTTTGTTTGAATTCTCTTTAATTCAGCTCCTCCTCTGCGCTGCTCCCTGATTAACACGGGATTAACCCAGGCTGCTGGAGAGCCCGGAGACCTTCGCATGCTGTCACTGTTTCCCCTTTGCCTCTCAAACCCTGGTTAGCCATGGTGGTTCTGCAATTCCCCTTACTAACGTGTTGCTGCCGGCTCAAGGGCTCCTGTCCTGGTCATCTGTGGAGAGCAACATCCAGAGGAGGATTTCCATTCCACAGGAGAGGTTAACTGGTTCAAACTGGGTGTTCCTGCTCCAGAGCTTTCACCCTCCTCCCCTTCACCCTGGGTAAAGCACTCCAGGGTGCTGCAGTTCCTAAAGGGAGAGGGATAAATAAATCCCTTTAGTGGTGTCATAGCCACCACATCAACCATTGCCCACCAGCTGTTTCATGGCTGGTGATCTGTAGGGTCAGATCTGCTGTTTTTTCCCCCATTATTTTAAAACAAATCAGTGAACCTGCAAGGAGGGTGGAGAGAGGTGGGGGTGGGTCTGTTCAACCAAGGACCAAGGGACAGGACAAGAGGAAATGGGCTCCAGTTGTGCTCAGGGCAGTTGAGATGGGATGTGAGGAAGAATTTCTTTGCTGAAAAGGTTCTGAGGCATTGGAAGGGGTTGCCCAGGGCAGTGGTGGAGTCCCCATCCCTGGAGGGATTGAAGAGTCGTGTAGACACAGTGCTGAGGGACATGGGTTAGTCACAGGGGACTTGTCAGTGTTGGGTTCATGGTTGGACTCAGTGATCTGAAAGGGCTTTTCCAATTGAGGTGATTCTGTGACGCTGTGATAGATTTGTCAGGTCACTGCAACTCCTCATCCCGAGGTGTCTGTGGGAAACGCAGCTTCTCCTGGGGCTCATCTGCTCTGGGAAATTACAGCCCCTGTGAAATACCCTCCGGGTGAAACTCGGGGTTCAGCCGGGCTGTCGTGTTTCACATCACATTAACCGGGTCACCGCGGCTCACGGTGACACCGACAGCAGCGATGGCACTTCTCGTGTTCACATCCAGTGCAAAGTCATGTTTCATAGAGGACTAGTTAATAGATATTCTAACCCTGTCTGGTTTTTCATTAGGAAGATCAAAGAAAGGTGTGTGCCCGCATTAGCAAGTTCTCCATTTGATCTGTATTTCTGCAATGAGCCAGGGAGCCGGGCGGGAGGGAGATGTTCTTCAAGCTCTTTTAAAGTCATTAACAGCATCTCCAGCACAGGAATTGTACCCTCACTGCTATTAAGGTGACATCTTGAGAGCTCTTTTGTTTCAAACTCTACTGAGATGCTCGAGGATCCATAGTAGGTATGAAATGATAACTGGAATTTGGGCTCAATATTCCTGGTTTCAACACTAAAGAGCAGAATTGTCCAGGGATGTGGAGGGATGGGGCCCAAATCCAGCAAGGATCCTGCAAGACTTGAGGGTGTTGAGACCCCTAAATCATAACATACGAGCAAGAGGAGCCTGAGTATCTTCTCCAGGGGGTGAAGGGAGGCTGGTCCCTGCTCCCAGGAGCTGCTGTCTTTAGGACTTCTCAATCCCAGTGGGCTTCTTCTGGAAGAGCAGGGCTAGGGGAGGAGAATTGCCACCAACAAGATACTTTTCTGTAAAAAAACTCCTTTTTGTGAGTAAATCTTCCCCAACTGATGGGCTCCATTTGTTACGCTGCACAGAAAGGGAGCGTGGAACTGAGTCTGGCAGGTCTGTTCAGGTCCTTCCTCTGCCTCATCTTCCTCTCTGGTCTCTGTCCACGGTGTATTTTGAACTTGTCCTCGTCCTTCCTGCGGGAGAGACCACAGTGAACGCTTCCTGCCCAGGAGAGCCGGGGGCTGAAGTGTCACAGCTGCTTTTTTCTCAGCTTAGTTTACAGTTTAAAAGCTGATCTACCTTCTGAAGACCAACAAGTCTTCTGCAGGGCTCGGGACTAGTCTAACATTCGAAGGAGGACCTCAGCCAGCCTCAAACCCTGTCGGTCCCAGGACATTTCTTTTCCTTCTTCTTCAATCTGTTGATCCAACTGGGCTGGGTCACAGGTGAATGTGAGGTAGTTTGAGATGCAGAGATGGCCGAGGTGAGCGGAGTGGATGATGGATGGTGCCCAAGTTGAGGAGGGTGCAAGGAAATGGGCCACAAGATGTTCTTAAGAACCTTACATTGTTATTTTTGGTTTAGATTTTGATGATGATGATGATTTTTATTAGTATTTTGTTCTTGTCATTTTGATTTCTATGATGATGGTGATCTTCATTATTTTCATTGTTACTATTGTTTTGATTTTTATGATGATTTTTATTATTTCCATTGTTATTATTTTGATTTTTAATATTATGGTGATTTTTATTATTCTTTTCATTGTTATTACTGTTTTTATTTTTATCATTATGTTGATTTTTTTATTCTGTTGTTCTTGTTTGAATTTTTTATTATGATGCTGAATTTTATTATTATCCTGTTATTGGTTTGCTTTTTCTTCTTATTATTTTTATTATTTTTCTGCCGTTTTAATTTTTATCATTATGTCCATCTTTATTATTATTATGTTCATTGTTATTATTATTCTCATTTTGATGATGATGATGATTTTTATTATTCTTCTCATTATCATTATTTCTATTTTTATTTCCCCCCCCCCTTTTTTTTTTTTAATTTCTATTATTCTTCTTTCCACCTCTTCTCCTTATTTCCTGGCCGAAGCTTCTCCATTGGAGTTCTGCTCCCCCAGCAGTGCCGGTTCCCCACTGCAGAGCACCCGCGCACCGCCAGCGCCGGTTCTGCGCGGCCGCGTATTCCGCCCCCC
>NW_010332366.1:0-853 GCF_000700745.2 Antrostomus carolinensis
TAAATCTATGGGTCCAGATGGGATTCACCTGCGGGTGTTGAAGGAGCTGGTTGAAGTCATAGCTACTTAGCTACATAGCCACTCTCCATCATCTTTGCTAAGTTGTGGGAAACGGGACAGGTGCCTGAGGACTGGAGGAAGGCAAATGTCACTCCAGTCTTCAAAAAGCTCAAGAAGGAAGACCCAGGTAACTACAGACTGGTCAGCTTCACCTCCATCCCTGGGAAGGTGATGGAACAACTTATCCTTGGTGCCATCTCGAGGCATATCAAGGCTAAGACATAACCAGGTGATGTCAGAGCATCAACCAACCATAGATTATGGTTGGTTCTGATGTCAGAACCAACCATAAATGACGGCAGAGCAGTGGTTGTGGTTTATCTTGATTTCAGCAAAGCATTTGACACCGTCTCCCACAGCATCCTCACAGCTAAATTGAGGAAGTGTGGTCTGGATGATCAGGTAGTGAGGTGGATTGTGAATTGGCTGAAAGGAAGAAGCCAGAGAGTTGTGGTCAATGGGGCAGAGTCTAGTTGGAGGCCTGTGACTAGTGGAGTGCCTCAAGGGTCAGTACTGGGACCAATACTGTTCAGTATATTCATCAGTGACCTGGATGAGGGAACAGAGTGCACTGACAGTAAGTTTGATGATGATACAAGGCTGGGAGGAATGGCTGACACGCCAGAAGGCTGCGCTGCCATCCAGCGAGACCTGGACAGGCTGGAGAAATGGGCAGAGAAAAACTTCATGAAATATAACAAGGGCAAGTGTAGAGTCTTGCATCTGGCAAAGAACAGCCCTAGGCTCCAGTATAGGCTGGGGACGGACCTGCTGGAGAGCAGTGTAGGGGAAA
>NW_010332367.1:0-23910 GCF_000700745.2 Antrostomus carolinensis
CCTCTAGCCAGGGTCAACCCACCACAAAAATGCACTTCCATTTGAAAGCATTTTTTCTTTAAGTGATGAGATGGACAAAATTTCACACACCGTGACAAAAAAAAAGACAGACGACTTGAGGATCATGTTGACTAGCTCCAGGGCTGAACATGCAAAAGGTTGGCATATAACAGCACAGAAATGTATATGGAACAGACATCATCACTGACATCATTAGTGAAGCCATAGGACTTACAATGAAAAATTTAAATTACTGTCAGTTAGATGGGAAGTATGTCAAAGACAAGAGAGAGGTTAAAGGACTGTCAATATGTATTTTCAAATCTAAAGCTAATGCCTATCACCTTAAAATAATAGCTGATAAGAGTACACTGTTTCTCCCTCCCACCCATGAATATCCATAAAATTAAAAAAAAAAATCTAGGTAAATTGCAACAAGAAAAAAATAAATGCAAAAATAGTGGAGCACTGGAGAGAAGAAGCTCCTAAAACAGTAGCAAATCAAACTTGCACAAAACATCATTTTTTCCTGATCTGCTGTGCTATGCAAAGTAATATTCAGACTAACATTTTTCTTTTGTAAGGATAAAATAAGAAGCCCCTTTGCCCAAGGTAAAAATTTGGCTTTCTTTTACCTGTGAGAGGTTCTGCAGAGAGTTTCTGATAGGACCCTGCGCAGCTGCATCTCCACAGTAGAGGGTGGGTTTATGGCATGAGGTCGATGAGGAAATCCAGCATGCCTTGGAGAGAAGGGACAGCTGAAGGGGGAAAGCAAGGTGCCAAAGGAAGAGCTGGAGATGCTTGGGACACTGTGGGTGCTCAGTGTCCTCACGTGCTCACAGAGCGGTCTGTCCTGCCACTCAGTGGGGAGGGAGTGGAGGGAGCACGTTGACTGGGACATGTGTGCCCGTGTGTGCAGCGGGCAGCTCTGTACCCTGGTGGGACTGGGCTCCTCAGACAGCCTGTTGGGCCCAGTTTGGGGCACTTCTCTTTTGGAGGACAAAGGTGCAATGAACAGCGTAGATTTGCACACTGGCTGGCTGGCAGCTGCCTCACCCTCACTTTTGTCATCTTCAGGCATCGTTTTCTCATCTTCCTCCACACGTGTGTACTTGTAGGTGAAAGAAGGAGGACTGCACAGAGTCTCTTTTCCTGGAGTTAACTGGACATTCACAGAGGACACCACTTTCACTGGATTCAGTAATGCAGCTGGGAGAGACTGAGACCGCCTTAGAGGATAGCCCGATTCAGCAAACCAGAGTCTCTGCTTCCTCAGGAGATCTTTTGACTTAAGCAGAGTACGTCCAGCCCTGGAATCAGAAGATGTGCTGACAATCCTCATCTCAGCTCTTTGCAAGGCAACATGAACCCTGTCCATGGATGATGGGGAGGAGCCTCCACCTTCCAGAGACTCCATCGACTTGAGGATATGGTGCGTGTGGTACTGAGGAAACTCAAACACACTGCTTTCCTCCAGCAGCTCCAATTCTTTTTGCTCACTGGAAATGTCTTCCTCTTTAGAGCTGACTTCTTGGACTGTCTCTGATATATGAGATGACTTGCTTTCTCCTCCTTGATTTTGTTCAGTTTCATAGTCTATAACTTTTCTATCATCAATCCTTCTGTTCTCAGAAGGTGCCCCTACCTTTCGTCTCTCTACTTGAGAGATAATATCCTCTTCATCATCGTCATCATCTTCATCATCATCTTCATCATCATCATCTTCCTCCTCCTCAAACTTATTGAAACAGGACAGTTCTTTGTCTATTGGTGTCTTCTGTTCCTCAGTGTGCGATGTCACGGTTGTCTCGCTGTCACAGCTCTCAGCACTACTTCCCATGCCCTGCAAAGACTCCTGAACCTAGAAAGATTAAGAGCCAGAAAATGGGTGAACATACTGGAGACTCAACTACTGCCTTCTCAGGAGTCAGGCTAAGATTCCAGGTCTATATTTATTGGGCATTGTGGTGGGGAGCAGAAAGAATAATGCAGTTAGAGTGCAAGAAAAACAGTGAAGGAGAACAAAGAAACCATACTATCAGACAGGTTAGAAACATATAGAAGTATGGCAGCAAAAGGAGCTTGGGAAAAAAAAAAGCAGACTGTTTACACATTTCTTTGATTTTACAATAAACTCTTTATTGCCAGAAGAAGTGGCAGCAGAGTAAAAAAAGTAAAAAGAGTAAAATGCTAGTATTTTAGATAGCGATGAAAAAGGCTGAACAGTGTGGAGGTACATGGTATCTCCCGTATGTAAAGGTTCACAGCCAGTGCTGAAACAAAGGGTGGTATTAGGGAATGCATGCAGAGGAGTGAGGAGAACTACAGACCATAGTGAAACTAGTGTCACAGGACAACAATAAGAATGGGAAAACAAGTCTGTCTATACATTCAGCCTGTTTTACATCACAGAACTGTTTGAGACTGAGAATCCCACCTTAGGCTGCTCATCTCTGTTGAAGACTGCATCCAGTACTATTACCCCCATCCTTCCTTCCTTTCTCCTAATACTTCTTCCCCTTTTCATTCTAAATCACAGTTTAAAGCAGAGCTTATAAGGGAGCTTCTAACTTAATAGGCCACAAAAGGCAGGAAAAGTATTTATAATAAAGGAAAAAAAAAAAAAGAGATCTATGGATTGCAAAGCATATTCCTTAGGCTGGCCTGATTGACTGGTAGATTTACAAGTGGACAAGATATTTTCCATAAGATACATGGTATAAAGTACACTCTTGGAAGTTTACCATAGTTGATGCATGAACTAGAAATTTAGAGCAGCTTTCCCCATCTCTAGTTTCTGCAGCTTTCACTGCCGTTAGGATTCTAGCTATTAATTCCTTCAAGACAGATTACTCACGATGTACGTCAGGCAATAAGTCATCTCTGCAAGTACGCACTTAACATTGCACTCACTGGCACAGTCACAAATTAGTACAAAAGATTGTGCAGGTTCAGATACTATTCAAGTCACAGGTACTAAAAGAACAAAAAGCTGTAATGTCTAGGTGAAATGAGGTGTGCTATATGTGCGTGTCTATAATCCTCCATCACATTGTTCACTTACAAGGCAGGCAAGCAAAACTTCAAGAACTTGGATGGAGAATTCTTCTAGCTTCTTTGGTACCATGAAACTCCTCTGCAGAATATCCCATCTCAATACCAAAATCTTAATTAGAAATCTTTATTATGGATGTCAAGGATCAGAGGTAATATGGTTCCAGTTTTAGAGTCTCCTCCCGAGTTTCAGAGGAATGCTATGGTTGCTAGAGTCAATTATTTAACAGTAGATGGCACTAACTTACCATACTTTTAAGAAACAATATTATACCCCTCTGTATCCCCTTCATCTTTTCACAGGTTCTCTTCACTAACTGCCAAGCACTCATTTTCCCTAGTCTCATCATTCACCCGTATTTTCTGAATTCAGGTCAGCACTTGGTCTGAATAAAGCAGTGAAGGTGGCAGAAGATAGCCTAGCAACTCCACGGCACAAACCTCGTGCAGTCTCAATACATCTTTTCAAAACAGCATAAAAGAAAGCAGCAAAATCTCATCCCTTTACAGCCAATACAAATCAACTCCACCAGTCTTCCAGTGAAGGGGCACTTAGTTGCAACATGCTTTTAATAAACTCCTAATCAGGTTGCAATCAATATAAGGATCAGTAGCGAGCAACTCTAATCTGAGTCACCTTCTAACATGCCTGTCCACTTCAGTGCAGTCTCAATTTAGTAGCGAGCAGAACCAGTACCTGAAACTATTATGCTCATTATAGAGACTTAAGCTCATGATTTCCTTTATTCACTCTCTTGCTCTTGGAAAGTGTAAGCTGATGTTTAAGGGAGACACAAAGACTAGCACTGCCTTGGCTTTCATTTTGGTACTCAGCTGAAAAAGTACTAAACTGGAAAGCCCAGAATACCAGTACCAAAATGGAAAAGCAATGTTGATAGATGGGGAGGGTGGGAACCTCTTCCTAGGAAGTACCAAACAGCTTTTAAAATGTTTGGTGTGTCACAAGGAAAAAACATACAGTAGCATAAAAAAAGTTCAGCAGCTGCAAGCCACAGAATTGAAATTACTAGTGATACCCAGAATACCATCTTTGTATTCCTCCCAACTACGGTTTAGGTCCCAGCTAACCAATGGCCTTGAGGCAGGGATCCAACTCAAATAGTTTTCTCTAGCTGACTGACAGGCCAACCAAAGCATGGCTGTTACTGCGTGAATGTTTTAGGAGAGGCAAGAGAACACTACTCCCAAATATCAGGTACAATGCTGAGCAAACGTGTATTGGGCAGTCATCTAAACACCATGCTGGAACAAAAGCCTCCCCTAAGACATACGGTCTCTGGTCAGTATCACAACAAGTTCTGGGACGGTGATCAAAGGAACTGGAACAAGAAAGAGCGTGGGAGTTCAAGATCAACTAAACATTAGTATACCTTCACAGTAAAGTTAGTATGAAACTGTTTTCACTTTCTGTCAGCTGCTAACTGAAAAAAAAATGAATAGAAAAATATGAAAAAAAAAAAAGAGTGCGAAGGAAAAAATTATACAAGACATGAAATGATCAGCAAAAAAGCTATAAACTTTCATAACCTTAATCTCTACCCACTGCAGTCATTGCAGTAATGGACTATGATTCTGAAGCCTCAGTTGGTGAGAAAAGATACACCAGAAACAGCAAACAGGGCATACTGAATTTAGAGCTTATTCCAGGCCCAAGTATACCCCGATTATCCTACCAGAAATGCTTTCAAATTTTAACACAGTTCTGTAAGGGACTCAGCAGGTCAAGTTCTAAAAATTATAAGTTTCATAGGATCTAGACTGATGGTCACGATACCAGTCAAACAATCAACATCCCCCCTGCCCTCTCCAGGTCCCTACCGTCCCACAAGAATTGGGAATATTTCAACCACAGTATGGGAACCTTACCTGAAGCTGATTAAATGGAGAACAATCTGTGGAGGAGTCCTCAGCAAAGCCGCTGCTGTCAGAGTGCTGACTCGCAGTCCGTAACAGCTGATCTGTTAAAAACAAGCAAAACCCAACCGTAATTAATTTACAAATCACAACCCTTCAAGCCCAATCACATCCAATACGCACTTTCCTTTTACATCAAAGTAACATTAAGTGGATAACACAATTCCTTTTCAAGTTCCACTTTGAACAATACAGAGAAACAGCTTGATTGTTTCAAGCAAAACCTCTTCTCATGCAAAGCCCTACTTGGGAAACTCCAAGCACTGGTAGAAGAGGAACCATTTTTTACATTTTTCTTTCCTATACTGTGGAAAAAACCCCACTCTGCAGATGCTGCCACTGCTGGAGTTTTCCTTCCACAAAACTGGATCACTAGTTAATTCACATGCTGGCAGTGGAATGGTTGTTTTGTATTGACACGTACAGATTCGATTTGCCACCCCTCCTGATCACAGAGATAAAGGAGATCACTCGTCTCCTGCCAGCCTACACCACCCATACGCCCAGAGGAACAGCATCACATGAGCAGAGAGGGTGATGCACAGGACTCTAGAGAACTGCTAGAGATAGTCCTCCACTGGTTTGGCAGACAAATACAAAATATCTCTGACACATCAACGGGCAACCTGCCAAAGCACATTCCCTGTACTCATTTTATACAAAAAAGATAAGATCCTCCTGCTTGTTCCTTTCTACTTACATTAGTAAGTGTTAAAATAGCCTAAAGAGACTCTAAAATCCTCAGTGCTCCTCTGCACCAGGAGCACTTTCCTCCGGTGCAGACTCTATAGCCAAAAAGCTGCTTTTCAAGAAGATCTCAGTTGCTCTGCACTACAGTATCGCATGTGTACTGCTCCCTGCTAGACACATGAGGCACACAGCAGGTATGGGGTTTACTTCACAGCACAACAAACATTTTTCTTAGCAAGATGGCAGCCTGGGCAACAACTGTATCTCACCTCTAGTTCACAGCAGAAGTGTAAAAGCCTGAAGATGGGATGAGACTGCAGTAGCCTCTAGCCCCCAGACCCCTGCCACCGCCTCCTCCTCACTCTGGGGTGAGAGCTAACTGCTGTCTTCTCAGAGGCTCAATGCACAATTTTGCCCCACATTCCTTCAACCACTTAACTGTCATCATATAATTAATCCCAGTTCACAGCTCAATGCATTGGAATGCATTATGAAAACTGTTTTGAAACTGTTGGATACTCAGAACTAATTGTTTTTAGTATTAAATTTGATGAACATTTCACTAATGCAGAAATAAAAGCCTGCACAGGCCCAGAAGCTTGTGAACACCAGAAGAGGCAAACTGCCCACTAAACTTCTGTATCAGCAATTTCACACAGCTTTTAGGGAGTGCCTTTCAAATTCTGCTGCTGTTCTGTTATCATGGTAGCCACAATATCCTGCGATGATAAACAAGTTTTCTACCTCAAGACAGACATCTCCACCCAGCTCCCAGTAAAGACAATGGAAATTACTTCCCTGAGAACTGCACTAGCTCTTATTAACTGCCTGATACAACTAAAACAGCTGAAAGAGCATGCCGTGAACAGGTTGCCACTACAGCTGAGGCTAGTGGGAAGCTGCCATCTCCTCCGAGGTGAACAGTCACCTACTTTGGCCTCCTGTCTGCCTCTTTTAATATTTGGTGAATTTTAATTTAAAAAGAAAAAGTAAACCTAGTGAAAGCCTTAGCCATAGGGGAGAGATTCCAACTAGTTCAGATAAAGCAATTCGCCAGTGCATGTGCTAGCACCTGGTTTCACATGCATGAAATGTATTATTGCTCAAAAAATACTGATCTGCCCTTCTGTTTCCTCCTCAGTCAGTATTTCCTTTTCAGCTATTAAAAAAAAAAAAATCTCCTCAAATCAATTCTTAGTCTCCTCAGAGACACAGTACTAAAGTAAAAATCAGTGTTTCAGATAATTTTCTATAGCATTTGTTATTTATGCACATGCTTTGACAGCCTTACATGACAGATACTGCCAGTCAAGTGGTCAGTCTCGAGCAGAGGCACTCATACGTGTCTCACCATCTTTATCTATGGCAAGAGACTAGCACAGCATGAACAGATTCAAACTGCCTTGGTTCCACCTAAGGAGACATCCTCTTAATACAGTCATCCCTTGCTTTCTGTATTGCAGAGCTGCTAGGATTCTTTTTGAACATTTTAAAGCAAATCAGAGAAGACAGTTTTTCTAATTATAAGTAGTCTTCTACTACCATAATCTACCCTTGTCTCTTGCAAGTTCTCAGAGTTCTCCACTATACCACTATTAAGTAAGTTCAGTAAAAACTTTTAAAGAACAGGAATCTCTACTACTTCAGTAGTGAAATCACAAGGTTTGCCTCTGTAAAGACTGGAAATACCAACTAGAACATTTGGATACACTGATAATGGTAACCACCCTCCTTGTCAACTACTGATCCCGATGTACAACCTGCTCTATGGTATGTCCCTCAGATTCAAGCAGACAAGGGGACAACAAGAAAATATTTTTTTTAAAGCTAAAGAGTTACATTCAGATCTTGATTAAAATGCCTCCTAGCAACAGAGACTCTTAAGAGAAGGAGGTTTGTGATGAGATATTACTCTCCTCTCTTCACCCTGAATGCAGAAAACTCAGCAGCAAAGGCTGGGTTGTAGGTCCTAACCTGGGATCATCCCTTGTCCTGCATACCCCCACTAAGGCAACTCTACCTTCCACAAAAAGGTCACCACATGATGCTGGCCCTGCAACCCAAAGCTATTATCAACACTAAGTGGGGGAAATCTACTGAACTACTGGGAAAAGGACAGATGCAGCATAATAACGAAAGTGTGGGAAAAGGAACCAGCCAAGGTGAACAAATCCAGAAGAAACAATCAAACTCACATCCCAGTTAAACAGAGCACAAATGAAAATGCTCCTTGGATTATTGTTTTAAGCTGTATATAAATATATATATATATGTTTAGGCATTGAATACATGCCAGAGAAATGTGGGTGTTCAGAAACATATCAAATAAGCTGACAAAGTTCTAAACAAGAACAGATGATGAAGAAAGAAGTCTGCAGTTTACAAAATATGAGAGCACAGATTTATCAGAGAATCACTATCAAATAATGGAACAATTCATCTATTGTAAAATAATATTCAGCTACCAATGGACTGTCAGTCTCACCAATCCAAACAGTCCCAGCAGGTAGTTGTCTTACACTTTCTGCATCACTCGACTGCTCACACAAAAGGAGGAGAAATATGTAGAAACTGCTTGTGAAGCTTTAGTAACATCTATGTTTCTTCTACCTGAAGTATTGGCAAAGCTCTAATGCACTTTGTATTTCACAAGATTATGAATAAATTAACATTCCCAATTTAGCTATGAAGTATTCCATTATGGGATTAAATATCTGCTGCCCCTTTCTCCTATACTGATCGCACTCTGCACCCCAGCACTGCCAAAACCAGCCCAGCAGGAGCTGCAGAAACGCTTTCAAGCCCCTGAGGAGCTCCTAGCTTCTGGACAGATAGGCACAGACTCCCACGAATGCAAAATCTGTTCCATATGTTTTCTTCCCAATCCTCCATCTGCAATCTCCTGTAGAGCTGCATCCACAGAGAACTATAAATACAATAATATATTAAGGACAGGAAGTGCTGATGATGTGCTTTCTTCACTTTTAGGAACTAAATTTTCAAAATTAATCACTGCTTTTGACTATTAATGTCAGATGCTTTAAAAGAAACAGGTTTGTGGCTATTGAAAATTTCACAGAGCCACTGGTGTCAGCAACCACTCACAGTGCCTCTAGAATACTTTGTTCTCTACATGTTGCACCTATATTTGTCCTGCTTGTTGGTCATTTTTGGAATGGAAGGTGCTGCTGTATAAATATGACAGGAAGAATTTTGTTTCCCAACACACAAACCTTCCTTCCAAATAACTTGACAATAAGTTTTTTTTATAGTGGACATTTAGCAGCACTGTGTGTTTACAGTGCGAAGCAACTGAAGCTTTTCGTTCTTCTCTACTGCGTTCCTAAAAAAAAAAACCCAGGCACAAAAAGACATCTACATTTGAGGTTTGCAACAACGAAGAACAGAATGCCAGTTTTGGGCATAATGGATAAACTAGTTCAGTTCAGTACCATTTGGAAGACATAACATAAAAAGTACATCCAGCTAGTCAGTACAATACAGAATTCTTTGTATCCCCTATAAAGTGTTTAACAAAGACAGTACCATAGCAAAACAATAATTTGCAAGCCATTTTGAACATCTAAGCTTACCACTTACAAACAAAGCTAATCTGAAAGGAGAAACATGCTGTAATGGGGAGTCTAAGCAGCAGTAGACTCAGTGTAGTTCAAGTGTATCTTCAGAGTCTCTAGATTATTTCAGTAGAGAAGAGAATCTATTTTTTTAATTCAAATGCTTCTCATCTTATTATAAACCCTCTTCAAATGCCTTCCAAATTGTAAATGTCAGAGAAAGCATCCACAGTCCTCCGTGAGAAGTAAAATGACATTGCAAGGTTTGTAACATTCTGTACTGAACAGCACTACCCCTGCTATTGACACAGAAGCACCCATACAGGAAAAAAAAAAAGGCACAAATTTATTCCTTCAAGGGAAGCATTCATTTGGAACAAATTTTTGTTATTGGAATTTTATGTATGGTAGAGCCAACATGAAGGAAAGAGGTGGGTCGGTATGAGGATCATCAACTGAAATCACATTGCAACAGAAGACTGGTGCTTGAATTTCATAATCTAACCTCAGGAGATTGCTAGTGAGAGTGGTATTTTACATTCAGACACAATGGCCACCATTTTCAGTAAGTGGCAATTAACTTTGGATGCCTTCAAACTTGGTGAGCACCTGCTCTCTAAGAAAAGAGGCCTTTACATTGTCTCATGTTGGAAAACCTGCAAATAAAAATTGACTACTGTTTTTTGATGTTTTGGATAAGTTCTCCACCAAATTCTTTCTCTCTTGGCAATTTTACTGAAACCTGTACAGAACAAAATCCTAAGCTTTCCACTTCTCCACTAGGTGAAATAAAATGTTGCGCTTTCTCTCTTGGCAATTTTACTGAAACCCGTACAGAACAAAATCCACTTCTCCACTAGGTGAAATAAAATGTTGGTCCCATACTAATTTTTCGCAAACTTGCAGGCTTACCATCTACATTGACATCCTCATTATATAAGTCATAGAAAGCTACAGGCAATACTTATATGATAAAAAAAATGTCATTACTAATCTATGCCAAGTGCATTCATGAGCAAGTGGGATATACTAGCTGGGAAACATGACCCAGCATGCCCTGCTTCCACCATACTGAAGACCCATTGCTAGAACTGCTGGTACCTTTCAGGAGGTACACATAGGACCAATTGACTTTTTTTTTTTTTTCCCCCTTGCATGGAGGAAGAAGAGAGTAAGATAGCTACTGGGAACAGAAAAAAAAAATTAGCATTTCAGAAGATGCAAAAATATATATTTCTTCTCCTTGACTGCAGCACCTGGTTCCTTAAGTCACCTTTCTCTGAAAAGCTCTTTCTGAAACTGCTGAGGTTGGGCAAACAAGAGATCTGACCTATAAAGACTGCATCTCTTTATATGTAATCCTGTAAAGCATGTAATCATCAGCTGTAAAATACAGCCAAAGGAGAAATGTTGGGAACAGTTACAGAGGCAGTTTCTGGCAGTCCTTCTTGGTGGCCTCTGTTTGTAAGAGAGGAAGAATAGTGAGTGCAATACTGTGTTGTGCAAAACACTGCTGAACTAATAGCACAAGCTATCCCTAATAACCAGGCATTAACCTTCAGCACATAGTCCAGAGCATTCTCAACCATGTTAATGCAATTCAGCTGACGGTTCACAAGACTGTCAGTTCATTTGTGAAAAGGCAAATACAATGACCTCTGTTTCTTAAGACAGGTTTTTCTGCTTCTCTTTAGCATCTAGAGATACTAGTCATGTATCACCAAGGAGCTGCATTGCAGCTAAGCATCTCACAAAATGCAACAATTTTACTTGCCAACGTTGAGTAAAGTAACAATCACAACATGAACTAAAAGATCAACCTTGTCCCTCTCCCAAGCCGTAAAGTATATAAATAAAAATCTGAGATGAAAGCACAAAGTGAGTCACAAGAGCCAGTGCGCAGTTTGCCATGTGAAGGACTACAATTTCTATGTGGGTGCAGACACTCTAATCTTCTGTGCAGCCAGCTTGCAGAGCAGTAGCGCATAGGAAAAAGCTGGATGTATCATGCAATTTAGGTTTAAAACAATATCATTTCAGTTTAAATGGGTATCTTAAATTACAGGGTCTGCCAGGGGGAAAAAAAAAAAAATCCCATACAATCTGAATTAACATTTCAGTTCCTCTGAGCTATCATCAATGGTACAAAAGTGAAAACAGTCAGTGAGGTTATAGGGCTGTTGTCTTGCCTGTAATTTGGTTGTCACTTTGCAGTAATGTTCTGTGATTTAGCTGAAAATGAAACCCAGATCTTTTTTATTTCAAAAGAGAAAAGAAACTTAAGAAGTTTTAAATATCTGAATCAGCATTTCAGAGAGGGAACGACATTCAGCAGACTGCTGTATCCTGGGAGTAGAAGTCTACTCACCTTTCCTTGACTTGGTCACTGCCAGCTGGTGAGAAGCTTGAACGTGCGGTAGATCCCCCTCAGTACTCTGGATCTATCAGGAAGAGGAGATGAATATTTTGTCAGGCCAACTGGAATATTGTGCTTAAGAATGCCCAAGCTATATACACTGCACATGCAGGGGTTTTATGGGGTTCAGTTTGTTGGTTTGTTTGTTTTTTTAATTTTCCTCCAGTTCAATAGTCTATAATGACTGACGGTTCCTGAACCAAAATTTTCTTTCATCAGCAATGCCCCTGTAGGACAACAATGATCCTTAGGATAGCACCTCTTCCTCACACTACAGGGCTCCCCTCCAGTTACATTCATCGCACAAAAAGACCAGGAAATCACACTCTGTGACACTACTGAGAGTTCTCAGCTCCTCTTTGAAGAAAGACTGAAATAGTTGTGTGAAAACACCTTTGACCACCTTTACACTGCTGTCTTTTCTGTTCAGCACTCTCAGCCCCTCATTTGTATATAAAGAACAAGCAAAACATATTTAGAAAAACATATCAAGAGCTCAGCACATAAGGATTATCGTCTACTGCCCTAACAACTATTTCCCATAAGCCACCAGTCTGCCAAAACAACTCTGACTTTGCCAGAACCTACTCCAGACTGCACCATGCCACTACTCGTGGAAATACTTCTTGAGTCTTCCAGCACAAAAAAAGGAAGATAATGTACTCAGAGCAACACAAATTTCAACTGGGAAACTTAAAACTACATGAAAATTAATCCTATTACTTAATCACTACATGAAACACAGCCTTATTAAGAAAGCAGTTCTCAGACAGCCATTCAAACAATGCAAAGAGTATGCCGAAAATCTCAACAGGGAGGCCTTTGTTTTGTTTAAAAGATAGAATATGTTTTCTGTTTCATGTGTTACGGAAAAAATTCTACTAGTTCACATGCAAGTCTATACACACAAAACCCCCAATCCAACTAGCCCCCAATCCTTCCCTCTAATGGGCTGCCCGCCTAGTTTCAAAATTACAAAACAATGAAATTTTCATCTCCATTTTTGATCAACTGAAAAATGTAAAACCATAATACTAGCAGTTTTAAGCCCAAATTAGCATTTGGCTAAAGAAGAAGCTATACTTGCATTGATATCATGTGTATAGCAGCCACAAGCGTACATTTTCTTAATTACAAGGGTTTTGAGAAGTACTTGGTCTGAACTTTTCACCATTTATAAGTGAACAGCATCAGTCTTGCACAATAAATCAAAAGGCCTCTGTTTATTTAGGAGATGAATGCTGTACCAAAGGGCTAAATGCTTATGTTCTCCAAATGCTGGGAAGCATAGAAGAGGATCATCTTTTAAGTTTAAGAAAAGTATATTTTTAAAAAATAAAAAAATAACTGGGGGGGAAAAAAAAAAAAAAAAAAAAGAACAGCAAGTAATCTTACAGGCCCTTTGATCAGACTGGCCTTCCAGGAAAGGTGTCTTGATTGTGTTAAACCTCCCAGTTTCCGATGGTTAAATTTGCAGCCTCCCAACAGCCAAGCCTCTTCTCCTCTAAATACCCTCCACCTCCCGTCCTTGGCTGGGAGACAGCATCCTGGCTGCGGCTGCAGCACGATGCAGCTCAACCAGCACATAGAAGCACTCCCCTCTCCCTGCCGTCCCTTCAGCCAATATTGATGCTGGTAAACGACCTTCAGGACTGTAACTGGCCACCTCAGGAGCGGGTGTTTGGGGGAAATCCTGCCCTGACTCACTCTCACACTAGCTATCTTCACAGCCACAGACTTCCGAAGGGCGCTCAAATCTCCAAGGCATTCATAAGCATGGAAAGAGCTTCCTTGATATATCTGTCATCTTACGCGTATGAATGCACTCCAAGCCAAGCTGGGAAAACAGAGGGAGGAGTTATTTTCACTGTTTCTAATACAGTTTATTGTTCATTATACCCTGCTTAGAGACGCACAAAAATAAAATCACACTGCCAGGTATTGTTCTAAAGTTTCTTCAACAAAACCCAATCCCTCCCTCTCATGGATCTGAAGGCAGTTGGTACATACATGTTATATTGCGTGAACAAAAATTCACCACAATCTTATCCTACAGCGCACATCTCATGTCGTCTTGCCAAAACAGCTGTGTTTATGCACTGGCATCACTGCAAAGTGTGTCAACCAAAACTTCACAAATACATCGCATTTGGCTCCTGCAGAATTCGACAAGGCTTCTTCATATCATAACCCTTTACAATCCAACTTATTCTGAAGGAAAATTCCATTCCTTGGTTTTTTTCTGTTCTTGGGTTTGGTTTTTTTTCTGTTCTTTTTGGTTTTGGTTTTGTTTTTAATGAGTTGTTTCAAATTTGCCCAAGAGCACCAAAAAACCTGATTTCTTCTCTGGGATATGTGAAAGTAGTCCAGCTATCAAGAATGTCGCAAAATGCACTGCCGTTCAGACCCTTCCCATTGGGCCATCGTAAACATCTGTGCAGCTACACAACAAACTGGATCAAGAAATTTACCCAGCTGAAAACTAAGCCAGGAAAAATTAAAAAATCAAAATACACTGGGTTTCTTCCCCTGCCCTCCCCCACTGGATCAGTCCCTTGTTCTTGTTCAGTAGACAGCCACACAAAATGTAGGCAATGACACAGGCACAAACAAGTGGCAGGAACTACAAGAGGCTGGATTACCTTTTTCTACTTAATGTGTGCCTTCAAGCTACAACATTAGTTGATCTAGAAGAGCCTGTAATGACAATATGACACTAGACATAGTATCTACTAAATCACCACTTCAACATTCGCTGTAAAACTCTGAGGGTTTTCTATTCACTTGCTTTCTTCACTCATTTCACCAATGAAATCACAATCCTTCATTTTAAATGTTTATTTCACATAGACAAAAAAGTTAACTGCTGAACTGTTAACAAGAGCCACTTCAAAATGTGTCCACAAAATAATCTCCTAATTTAAGTCAGATCTTACAATTCAAGGTGTGCATCTCCGCAAAAAAAACTGCATACTTGAATTTGTAGGCTGCTCATTTAGGAGCCTAATAAACAAGGCACCTGCAGGAACCTGGCAATTAAAATCCTTTTGGGGCAATTAAAACCCTTTTGGGACATTTATCAATCAAAAAAATGGATATATGCATTTATGAAGATATTAAAAGACAGCTAGCACAGAATTTGTAACTAAGCCATCAGCAAAGGCACATCAAACAGCGACCTTCAGTGTGCTAATTTCCAGAGAACAAACAAATCAGCATACAGTAGATTAGATTGTCATCAAAACCAAAAGTTGCACAAAATGAGCACCTCACCCTACATGATAGTCCCTTTCCCTTTCATGCAACAACACTCTTGCTCCATCCACAAATTTATCCTTAACTAATATCAATTGATAAACTGAATTTACTTTTAGGCAACAAAAATAATGACTTCCAGTTAGCAATTTAAGCAAAGTAAAAATTTAAAACCAAAGGCTTTTATATATACAAAGTCTAACCTAGACCTATTTCCACAGGAAAAGTTCCTAGCAGTTTTGCCGGTGACTGCAATTACCTGAGCTCAATGAAAAAAAGAATGAGGACTTTCCTGCAGACTCTCAGGAACAACAGCAGCAGCAGCACCAAGTTATTTCATTAAAAGGATCAATAAGAGCAGCCTCCCAAGAAAGAGCAACAACTGTCCTATCACTCAGAGAATTTAAAGTATTCCTGGAGAAAACACTGACAACTACACAGGAGGGAACATTCCTCTGCTGGCAGCCCACAAGTTATGTAAACTGTATGCAAAAACAAAGTCATCTATCTCCACCTACCTCTTCCATCTCAAAGGAGTCCTTCTGCTGCAGCATTAGATTCATTATGGACGGGTTTGCAAGGGGAGCACAGGGCTCTCTACCTGGTGATGCTGCAGGCAGCCTTTGCGTTGAGGTGCTGCTGTTGGATGTACTGGAACTGCTGCTGAGGCTTGGTGAGTCCAAAAGACCAGATTCTTCACAGGGTCTATCCTGAGTGCTTGCCAACCTGCTGTTTTGCACATCTGCTGGAGGCACAGTGCCCTCTTGCTTATCTTCAGTCCCAGCAGGAAGGTTTGCAGGCTTACACACGTCCACAGCATTTGTCTGACTACTGGCTATCTCCTCTTTTACAGTAGCCAAAAAAGAGGGAGAGTCTTTCTTTTTAGAGTATTTTGGTAATTTAGATTCATTTTTAACATCACTTTCCTCACTCCCTGGTTCAGCTGGACTTTTCCCTTTTTCAACAGGTGAAGGAGTTGAGCAGCCAATACCATCAGCTTGCTGCGTGCCACAAAGGTTGAGCTTAGACAAGGTCTTCATTAACCGGCTGGCTGTATTGCTGCGATTTAAAGGGGGAGGGCTGGATGCCTCTTTGCTGGAAGACACTGAATTCATACTACCAATTTTCTGCAAAGGAGTCCCAGAGACTTGAGAATACAAAGAAGAAAAAGCATTGGCCACAGTAGTAAGCACTTCAATCTGACGAAAACGACCTGCACAAGAACAAAACATAAGGCAGAGTTTATGAGGACATTTGCTGTCATCACATCCCAGACCTGTTGATCCATCTCTACACCATGGTTTGAATTCCCAGAGACAGCTTTCTTCATATCTGAAGAGAGAATTTTCATCATAACCTCTGCCCACCCCCAACCCCAAATCTCCTCCTACTTATATCAAGGGTCCAAAAGGTTGACTGAACACTGCTTAGTCCTGTAATGAGTGATACCACACAGTATGAAAAAATGGAAAAAAACTTTTGCAAGACTGTTTGGTAAACGTATGAGAACAGCAAGGAAAGCTTTCACAAAGTGAAAAAGGGACACGGGCACATGAGTGCAAGTTAATTTACAAAGTGCTAGGAAGAAAAGGGTTACTCACATTGCTCTCTCCATCTACAGCTACAAGAGGACATTTCAGCTATGTTCTCATTTCAGGAATACAAGAGGACATTTCAGCTATGTCCTCATTTCAGCAATACTCATTACTGACCTAACAAAGCTCTTGTCCAAGACAATAGAAATACTGTCCCAGATTTCAACATGTACAGAAGTAGGTCGCTGCTGACAGATTTCAAAAATCCCACCCAGATACTGAAGAACACAAGAAAAAGATGGCTATTGCTTTTTGTTCCAGTGCTCTAAAGCTATAACAAAAGACAAGCTTAGGAGCGAGAAGCAAGAATGATACAAACCAGAAGGCAATATATCTTACAGGATGCTTTTCATTTCCCTCCCCCACTATTATATCCTTTCCCCTCACCCCAACACTGATGGTCACCTCTTGCACATTTAAGACCAAGCAAGAGTTTTATTATGCCTTCTGGATGGAATTTGGCCTTTAGACTGTAAAGGGGTTTTGCCAGAACACTAGATATACACCTTCTTCTGAGGTTGTTTACATAGTTCAAAAACTTAAAAATAAACATTGCTTCATAAACATACTTACTTGTTAAAGCAAAATTTGGATTTTCCACTTCCATGCGCTGTATTTGGGCATTCAAAAACACTTTGATATCTATCCCTCTGGCAAATGATGATGAATTAAAAAATCTTGCTGGAATTTTTGAAGCAATATCTGGTTCATCTCTTCCAAATCCGAGGTTATAGAGCACTTCTTCAGGATCTTCCTCATAAAGCTCCAGTAATTCAGAAACACTAGACAAATTAAAAGATGTTTACTATCTACTTGTCTCTTTTTAAGACCCAGTCCCTTCTGTCCAACTGCTAATACAGCCCAGGAGCCAGCTTGGTCTATTGAACTTTTGACTCCTGCAGTTCAGTCTACTGTAGTAAATAATTGTGGAGATCTCTGCATCTGAAGTTTTGGTTCACATCAGCACAGACATCAGCCCAGGTATATACCAGATCAAATCCTATAATTTATAAAGTCAGCCTTTATTCTGCAGAGCTCTGATTGTAAAATGTCATTAAAATTTCAGACGTTTCTAACATTTGGGCCCATTTGTTAGTATTTACTGTAAACCACAACTAAAAACAAATAACGGTTTTTCAAGCAACCAAATGAAAATTCCCTTCTCGGCTACTAAATGCAATAATGCACATAAAATCCAGCCAAGTCCATTTAACTGAGGATCAGAAGTAGTAAGTTTTGCCAGCAAAACACAGCCAAATTCCACTGAACTGTGCCATGACCTTCAAAGCATAGTATTCTTTTACCTTGAAACAGTCGCACTGCTTTTTCCAGACCCGGTGGAGTTCATACTTCTCCCTTTCTGGTGGAACTGCAGCCTCCTCTCCTTTGCCAGAACACCATTGCTGTCAACACAAATGGAGAAGACCCCTTCGATAAACCCCTTTCATTCGGGAACTCGATTCTCCATCTCAGAGGAGAGCTAAGCCTCCAGCGCTGCTGAATTTCTCTTTTCCCCTTCAGTGTTATCTGGTTTATATTAGCCATGTCATTTATTGAAACACAATAACAAGAGTGAACCCTGGGACGCCTCAGTAAAAATGTACGTAGACAGTAAGAATTTGAAGGCAAATGCAAGCTGAATAAACAAATCCCTGTTCTCCCACTGCTGCCCCACCCTCCCCAATCCCACCCTCTTCCAGTTAGGAAGCCTGGCCTCGGGTGAGCTGCCCTGTCTTGCCTTTCCTTGCCCTTCCCCACAACACTGCCTCCTCCAGCAGGACCACCTCTCCATAGCAGGACCACCTCTCCATAGCAGGACCACCGCTCCATGCCTCGGGTACCCAACTTGCCCTCACCCTTGGCTGCCACTCATGCAAGGCTGTGAGCCTCCTTGGCAGCAGCCAGGCATGCTGAAGAGGCTCCAGGCTGGAGGAAATGGAGCAAGACGAGCTCCAACCAAGACTGCCAGCCAGTTTTTTCCCAATCCCAAACTATTTCCTCCCTGCATCTGGAGAAGCCGCCTCAAACGTATTGTTACTGACTATCTCTCTGGGGGACAAACCTTCCCAGGGTGAATTCTACTGTGCAAATCTTTTTACTGTACAAATCCTAACACACACACACAACAGAACAATCACTCAGAAACCAAAGACAGAGGATTCACCCAAAAGTGCATTTACAGGGCCCGGCTCAGGAGGAGTCGCAAGGATGCTGCCCACGTGGGCTGTGCTGGCACTTGCTGAAGGCTCAACAGGGGTTTTAGTCACAGCACATTTTATTTAGAAGCTCTCTCTATAAAGCAGGCTCTCTCAAAGTCTTTTCCCCCCCCAAAGGATATCTGCTCTGAAAGGTAAAACTAATTTTCCCTTGTAATTTGTGAAATGGCAAGGGATCAGTGAGGCAAAGAAGGCAAATCATACCAGGTTACTTAGAAGATTGGGCATTTCTCTGTTTTCTTCCTGCTACCCCAAAATCTACATCAGGTCTGCTGAAAGAATAAAAATCTGCTTTTTTTCCTGCATTTCATAATGACAGTTTCTATGCTATCTGGATTTTCTAAAAAAAAGTAAACTGGTGTGACCAGAAGAGTTTTAGCTGTGAGGTAGCCTCCACAACTTCTACCGCCCCCTCTCCCTCCTGCCCTCCAGTATAAATAGTTCTCTGAAGTAAACAACAACAACAAAAAAAGGATGTTTACCATGTTTCCATTTGGGTATCACTCCGCAGATGATTAGCTGTAGAGAAACAAGAAGTTATACACACATCTCTTCAGACTTACACTTCCTGCAACTGGTATGTAGAAGCAGGCAGCAAGCATGTCTACCAATACTCCCACATAAGTCAAGTTTTTCTCTTCCCATATAAATCTGATTGGCAATTGTTTCTAGCATGCGGCTGATATAAAGACAATCTGGTTTATTCAGGCTCTATTTAAACTAAAATCTCACATGGACACACATTTACATAGTCATTAATCATATTAACTTGAAATTTTACATGTGGTAAACTAGTAATTGTTACATAAACCATTTATTGCTTTGCAACTGAAGAGGTGATTACCAGCTGCAGGGCTGTTCCCGGGCAGGAAGGGGAGGAGGAGAAGACGGCAGGCAAGGATTGCCCCAGTAGAGAAAGTAAAGAACACAACAAAGTAAAGAACACGGCCAGGTACTGAGATTATATTCTTTAGTCATGACAGCAACAGCAGCACAGTCTGCTCTCGAAGTGGGGCAGGGCCCTGGCTGCCCGAGCTGTGGACAACAGCTCAGTGAAGCGTGCAGCACTGATGGCACCAGTGGCTGCACTTGGAGTTGAGAGGGCTCTGGAGGGAGGCTGACCATGGGGTACCAAGCACCTGGTCAGCAGCCTCCAACAGGCAAGTCAGCACTTTCTGCAGCCAGATCAGCCCAGCTCCTCACAGGAACATCCCAGGCAGCATTATTCTTTCAGAAAATCAACACCCTGTCAAGCCAGAGAGTTGAACGCCAGCCTTAAATTATGGGTTCTCCAAAGAGGTGACTCAACATTAACAAACTTGCCCCAGGAGACAGACAAGGAGCATGCATATGCTACAGCAGCCCTTGGAATCAGCTATGAAAAGAGCAAAGTGATGTCAAGCACACTGTGAGGAAAACCCTGCATCTCGACTCGCTGTGCCAGAGGGATACAGTCAGCAGCACAGAGTAAACATGGAAACCTCACAATCTCTCTCTTCTTTTCAGAAGCATCATGAAGAAACACAAATGTATACAAAACAGAGACACCACATCTTTTTTTTTTAATATTCTTGCCTATAACATGAAGGTAAGCTTTTCTATATGGACTAGCTGGTGACTAGTGGGAACAGCTAAACCATGGGTTTTAACAGGTCAGGAGGCAGCTGGGGTTACAGGACCCTGCCCGATGCCCTCCATACCATTCACACAGGGTTCTGGCTTGTATCTGGATTCAGGCAGCCACGGATGCGCAAGGGCAGGCCATTCATACCAGCCTCAAAGGGGCTGTCTGTCTGGCAGGACACGCAGTCCAAGCAGCTCTGTTGTCCCCTTGTTCTTGGACGGGAAACGGAGCCCTGCAGAAACACCCACGTCCTTACCCAGGAAAATCAACCAGCAATTCTAATATTGGGACTTTTGTCATGTGAAAAGGAGGGAAACATCCTTCTGCCTAAATAATGCTAAAGGCTCATAAAAAACATAAATCATTGTGAATTATAAGGAAAAAGGAGGAAAAAAATTGAAAAGAAAGTGACACCATGTTTTAAAATGTACTGACTCTTGTATTATTGGCTAAATGCTCAGAGCTTGGATTATCGTTACAAAGAAACTTTTCCTGTGAAATCTTTGCACTGCAAGCAATCTAGCAAGTGGAAAAGACTGTAAAAAAGAAAATGTAACCCTCATTTACTGCTTCACCATCATTAACAGATCAACTGTTTTCCCTAGAAGTCTTGAATCTAAAAATCCTTCCTCCAGGCCCTGTCCCACTAATTTGACACCACTGGCAAGACTGCTATGAAAAAAAGGGCTTTCTACTACACAAATTCTGACACTTTGCAAAAGCTATAGCTGAAAAAACCCCCAAAACATTAAAAGCTAAAGGGGGAGAGTGGTTTTCCCTTTTTTTTTTCTTTTCTTTTTTTCCACCAAAACCCAATATTGTCTTATATCCTCTATCCTGCAGATAATCCCAGAATCTTATTTGTAAGACTGGTTTTCACTATTTTATTTCAGGATGCTGCTGTAGGAACAGGATCCACAGTTGTTTTGTTTGTTTGCTTATTTATGGACAACTCTAACCCATGATCAACAGAGAGGCTAAAAGTCTTTTTCTAACAAAGAAGTCCACCATAAACAGCCACATCTCCTTCCCCTTAAAAAAGGGAAGAGAAAAAAAAAGGCAAGCAGCTAGCATATATTGTGGCTGATCCAAAAGACTTACTCAGCTTTGGTGCTTTTCATTTTTAAAAGCACTGAGCCCTTACCTTACTGGGTTTGCCTCTTGGCTGACAAAATTTCACTCCTCCTTTCAAGCCTGCACATGCCACTCCCAAGGGATTCAGTGGAAGTGCAGCATGCATGGCTGCCAAGAGTAACCCATGGACAAGAAAAGCAAGTAGGAGAAATCACTTTCTCACAGCCCCAGTGAGTGCTCCAGGCTGTGCTGCCACTGTGGGCATGAAAATGAGAAGGCAGAAGCAAATTCAGGGCTGTCTCTGACCTTCGGGTTAGACCAAAATATTTAACATCAGTGATCGCTTAATAAACTCAAAAAGCAAATATTCCTGCACTTTCCTAAGTGCATCATGCTGGTTTTCTAGTCAGATTTATCAACTGCCTTTGACCAGAAGGGAAATGCCGTCTTTAAAAATAAAAATCAGATGACTGAACTTTTTTTTTTTTTTTTTTTTCTAGAAAAGAGAGTCATAATCCTGACACACCCACCTTCAGCTCCCAGGGATAAGTCATCTTCAAAACTTCCTCCATTTCTCACCAGCATGCCTGAAAAAGTACAGTTAGCAGTTCAACTACTAGAGTGCTGGAGTGTTTTCTTTCCAACAGCTTAACTAAAGATATTAGCAAGACACTTCAGTTGATACAACAGGATATAACCAGACTATATTTACAATCCCTACATTACTCACATTAGAAACACACTAAATGAGAAGTTACATTTCATTACACAGAAAAATAATTTTGAAAGAGAATGACGACAACGCTGCTTTAGTTTTGTTACTCAGAAACATCCCCAAGTCAACATGCAAGCAAATTAATTTCAAGTGGGAACCTGGAGGTACCACCCAAGACATTTGTGCCTTCTGCTGCTACATTATCTATCCTCCAGACGTCTTACCAGGGGGATTCAGAGTCTGAGTCCAGCTTAGGCATTCCCCGCTCTCTCCCTGTACCAGATTAAGAGTTGAAGAGAAGACTCCAGGCACAGCAAGTAATTCCTCTGCACCCTGTCACTACCTGCACATTCTCGCTGTACTTTGAACTTTAATATTCAGACGTGCTCAGATAGTAAAATTTTCAGGTGTGGCAACCAGAGTTATTACAGGCAGGGATTACCTAATGCCCGCCAGCTCAGAGAGGAAATTACAACCTCCCCATTTTGTGCATTTTGGGGGTTTTTTTAGGGCTTACTAAACTTTCCAGAAAGACTTATTCAGGATCTTTTCCCCCTTCTCCATTTTCTTGGGCCCAACTCCTTCACAGTGAGAATAACTCAGCAACGCCAACTAGGCTGCAGTTTGTGCCACTGCTAAAGAGCCAAGGTCTCAGGTGAATGTCCACAACAGCACAGTTCCCAGCAGAATCGATTTCAGTAGGTAAAGCCTTTCCTTACCCTTCAACAGAGGATTGCTTTGCTCATCCAGGGAGGCTCCCAGAGGCGTTCTGAAACCACAAAGAGATTAATACTACTTTAAAAACTTGCTGCTTCATGTCCTTCCTTACAGTGTGTAACAAACTTGTGATAGCAGCAGTTGTCCCTCCCTCCGCCCCCAGAAAGCACAAACATCTGAGGACTGGCAATAACTTCCTAAACAATCCCCAGCCCTCTGAACAAATATGCCTTGTAGGGAAAAATAACAAAACAGGTTAATTATAACTGCAATGCTCAGACACCAGTCAGTGGCAAAGCTTCGGGGTCAGCAGCCCTCTCTTGAGGAAAACCATAGGCTTCTCAACCAAACACTCAGAAAAAATGATCATGGATTTTTGAATGGACTAATTCAATCTCATTTATGTGACAAAAACTGTTGCCATTTTTCTACACATTTAAAACTTCTTGGAGAGAGGCTTGAAAAGCTGTATTTAGGGATCAGGAACAAGGTAAAAATCTTGACAGCTATGTTAGCTGTCACTTGCCAATTGTAATACTTCACAGACTCTTCATGTTGGCTCTTATTTGGATGATCCCTCCTGTTCCTTCTGTCTGAAGGGCAGGGGATTTGCTGAACCTCACAGTGCCCAAAAGGAGCAGTAGCAACCACACAAATGACAGGTCCAGTCCCTCTCTGGGTTCACGCAACAGTCGTTGACATAAGCTGGATGTTTCCACATCTTGTCTCTGAGACATGTTTAAACCAAAGGCTTGTCGCTGTTAAGTAGTGTAGCATTAACTCTCAAAGCTCAAAACAAATTCAGAAATATAATACTCATAAAGAAGGAGAAAGCAGATGATTTATGTGTCTATATTATGTATGTTTCATTTGGGTTTTTAATTAGACAAACACATAACCTGCCCAAAGACCTGAAAGCAAACAGTGCTCTGATACATTTTTGTTTTGGTGCCATGGCCAAATTATGCAAGGGAAGTTTGCATCTGCTTTCTAACAGGCTTTAAACTTCACAACCTTATTTTCTTCCCCCCCCTCTGAAAAGAG
>NW_010332367.1:23949-28315 GCF_000700745.2 Antrostomus carolinensis
TCACTTCAATGTGTCTTTTGCAAAGCAAACAAAGCAAACAGCCAGAGCACCCAGATGCACGAGAGTGTTTTGGGTGACAGGACAGACTCTGCCAAGGCTCAGATCTCCAGGGTTTCTATGTGTCTGTTGTGTCAGGGTTTGAAAAAACTTAAGGCATATTGTCTAAACCTGTCACGCTACAACAAGCCGTACGTTCTGAGGTAATAACTATGCCGGTTGTTTAGCTTTGATGGGTGCACTCCCATCCTTCTCCCTCTCCTTCCCTGGTAGCTACTTCCACATCTCTACCTTTTTGATGCAGAAACTTGCCAGCAGTGACTGTGACAGTCAAGGTCCGTGCCGCGTGTATTGGCTGGCAAAAAAATAGTAAAAGCAACCACCAAAGCTGGCATTTTCTTTCAGAAACTAACTCTGTCACCTCTACAGCATGTTAGCAGCTACCAGAAAAGCAGCCCTGTCAAAGCAGCCCAATCAGCCACCCATCTGCTGCCCTGCTTGCACTGCTGCACACAGGCACAGTGCCTTATACCCCCGTGCCTTTGAAAAACTTGCATTTAAGAACTAGACACAACACAAGTTTAAACAAGGGACAAGTATTCACACAAAAATCCTCTTGGACAACAGCATGGAGAGCTCTGCCTTCCTGTGCCAGGCTGTTTTCCACCAGCAGGGCCCACAAGCCAGCTTGCCCGGCTCTGTCTCAAAGCAGCTCCACAGGACGGTTAGGGCTGGGGGACCTTTCCACTTGCTGGGCCCTCCAGGATGAGGTCTCCCTGCCGGAGGTGCATCACGGCAGGTTCGCAGCACATCCCGGCAGCCTTTGCACAGCAGCCGGGGAGGCCAACAGCAACCAGAGGGCAGCCAGAGGAAAGAGCAAGTAAGCAGGTGTGTGCCTGGATCAAGGGATCCTACGATTTCCATTTGCATTCACTCATTTATTTTTGTATTTTAATATATATGGCAATAACTTATCTCAGTATTGGTCTACAAAAGAACTGAATGAACTCTTGATGCCCACATTGCCACAGAACACAGGGGCTGAGCAGGTAAGAGGACCATATGCAGCCTCAAGGTTTCCTCTCATTCCACAGGTTGAGGTTTGCTCAGCTACCAGTCATGGCATGGTGGTCTTCAGGAACAGAACAAAGGTTTTGCACTGTGTTGTAAAAGTGTTTAAACCTCAGGTTTAAAAGCCTTAATTGGGCAGAAGCCATGTTTATTTTAAACTTGAAGCAAAAAACTCTCTTATTTCTGAGGCATTTCAAGAACTCATTTCCTGCATATCTTCCTACAGGAGATGGCTCCTGAACACCTCCCGCATCCCCTGTATTACTGGCAAAGTTTAAATGTACTCCATCAAAGTAATACATGTCACGTCAGACTTGACAAAAATTTCTTTTTTTCTATCGGTGTAATACAAACACTTGTGTTTTATGTCTTAGCTTTACAAGAGTTAAAGCTAAAAACCTTTGTAAGCTTTCTTATTACTTCAAAATGCATTTTCAAAGTACTAGGGAGAAAGCAAAGGATGCTTTTCGCAAAGGCATACGATTCCAAAACCATGAATGAACCAGAAACTTTGGGCAACATCTGACATTTCTTAAGCCTCCATAAGTTTTATCACAGTGTGATACATAGTTGCTTTTTGTTTATTTGTTTTGCTGTTGGTTGAGGGCTTTTTTATAAAAACAAAAACCATGTGTATACCAAGTTAAATAGCATGGGATAGTAGGAACACTCATCTTTCCTCCAAAACAGATGAGAAACAGAGATACCAAGTAATAAGAGCCCCAAACCACTAACATGAATATTAAGGGACAGATAGTAGTTCTTTTATCCATATCATAACACTGTTGATGCTTTTGGAAACAAACAAAGGAATAAATCTTATAAGCAGATCTATTTATGCAGTAGATTGATATTAAGGGTTTTTTGAGGCTGCCAACTCAAACCAGAAAATGAGATTTTAAAAGTGCCAATTTTCTTCTGATGTACATTTCACAAAAGCTTACAGAAACTCAGACAAAATAGGAAGAGCTGCTTTTAGAAAATATGTAACAGAGAAAATACTTTATTTTAGTAACTAAATGTTCACTTGTAGAATGGTTATATTTTTGCAACAGAGCTAGCTTGTAAGAATGAGGTTGTGTGATGGACCAGAAACAGAAGCTCAGTCTGTGTATGTTTCCCACACTTTGTAGCAATCAAAGCTACACAGCAAAAACAGTGTTATTAAATAAGAATTTTCAAGGACACAACAATTGTAAATTTCACAACAACTGTTGCTTTTAAGTATTCTTTTTTAAACAACTCACTACAGTGTCTGTAGGGCTATTCTTTCCTGTCCTCTCTTCCTATATACATTGTTATCAAGAGACAATCAGTTCAGGGTTTCTATATACACAGCCACTTTATAACAGTGCAAGTTGAATAATTATTTTACTGCACATCCTAGCTATTACTCACACGTATATTAGATAAAAAAAAAAAATGAAACCATTCTGCAGTTTTAAAACACAAGGGACTGTGCACTGCTCCAGGCAGCTGGGATTGCACCTCCCAGATATGAACCGTATATGCATGCACTCTGCATGTTACAGTCAGAGGCTAACTCCAGTCTGAATAGTTTGATTGAAGAGATCCTTAAAAAAAATGAAAATTTTCTCTTTCTGAGGAGAACATGAGATTCTTTGGAAAAGATTTACAACAGTAAATAGCTATAGTTTAAGAGACTTCTGTGGAAGGACCACAATGGGTTTCACAAATACTTATTAACTAAATTTGCATCTCTGTATTAGCAAAAGGATAAACTTGTGCTTTATTTCCTTATGTGCAAAATATGGAAATAGAGTATAAAATAAGATTCCCGTATTTTGGGAATCAACTGCCAGAGATGCAAACACATTCCAGAGAAGTGTTTGGTGTTAGTTTTAACAACAGATAGTTACCAAAGCACATGAATAATACTGCAAGCTTTGTGTTATTACTCAAGATTTGTGATCGTCTATTAGGTGTTCACATTGTCATTTTGCAGTTTTGTGCTATTCCTTAAATTCTGTATGGAAATAGTAAGGATCAAAGGGCCAGGGAAGGTTCTAGACAGATATCCTGCAGACATGGAGAGAAGTGGCACTGCAGCGTTAGGAAGAATTTCTCCCTCAGGGGCCTCTTCCCCCTCCACTCCTCCATTTTTTGCCCTCTCCACTCACAAAATGCTTCTAATAAAGCACTGAATTCATAACACTTATTTTTAAGGATACACTTTGCTAGACCAACAGGACACCAGATTTCAGGTAAAGTCAGAAAAATCTTTTCCCATTTTGGCATTCTAGAGAAATGGCCTATCAGGTCTGAACATTGCATTTTAAGGATACAGTACAGTTTCAAGCCTTTAGCTGCCAACATCCCTTCCAAGGCACAGCCTATAGATATCTGAAGAAAACTATACCGAGGACCCCATAGCTATAAAGCAACCCACACTTCAGTAACAGGAGTAAGTTCAGCTCAGCCACTTATTGGATCAAAAGATCACAAAGGCATAGCTAATCTCGGCAGTAAATTTTCACCTTAACAAATTTGCTTTCAAAAGGAGAAGGAAACCAGTAATATCAAGTAGGGGAGGTCTTGAAATGTAATTGTTAAGTACTGGAAAGCTAATTGTCAGCTTTTCCCCATCAGCTCTGTCTCCAAATGCTGCTAGGATTGAATGGAGAGAAAGAAAGGACAAAAGCAGCTGCTACTGGATGTAGCATTTACATTTTTATGTGACTGAGAATGAAGAAAAAGTAATGCCATCAGCCCATGCTAAACACCAAGGGAGTATTTTCTGAGAGTAACAGAAACATTACACACACACACACACACATATATATATACACACACTATGTTGCAAATTAAGGACATCGGCCCATACGGCAGACATGAAGAGAGACTTGGATAAATCAAGGTAGTCTAAATTGTGCCATGACACTGTAAGACCCCTCAGCACAGAAACCATTGCCATGTAAGCTCTGTTTCTTTAAATCTGCAGCAAATAACAGGCAATACAACAGGAGGCTTTAACTTGGAGCCCCTCAGTGAGAAATGGAGCAGCTTCCAAAATAACGCTGCCTTCCTTACCCTGAACTAAGTTCCTCCCAGCAGCTGAAAGTCTTCAGCCACATGCCATGAGACACCAAGGAGAGAGAAGGCGCCGAGAGCCAGCTCTCCTCCAGACCATACGTGCATCCGCTGCTGCTCCCCTCGTAACCCCAGCTAAAGGTACGACCCCCGTGAGCCCGAAGGACACTTGTGCTGCGGGATGGCTGGTGGCAGCGCCGATGACAACACCGCTCCAGAGCACAGAGGTGCCCGCGCCAACCCACGG
>NW_010332368.1:0-17107 GCF_000700745.2 Antrostomus carolinensis
ATCTGGTTGAAGATGTCCCTGTTCACTGCAGCAGGGTTGGACTACATGACCTTCAACAGTCCCTTCCAGCCCAAACTGTTGTATAATTCTATGATTTATGGTAAACTGTGGTTCAGTATAATGTGAATTATTCTTTTTCAGTAGTTTTGTGGGATTTTTGTTGTAGGTGTTTTGTGGTTGGTTTTTTTTTGTTTTTTTTGTTTTTTTTTTTAAATTTAATTATTTTACCAACCAGCTTTAGTATTACTACCTTTCATGGGAAGCAACCCTTGTCTATCTTTGACCAAAGTACATGATGACATACTTCAGTGGATCTCTTAAACTAGTTATGAATCTGTTTTCTCTGATCACACATATACAGAATGGGGGCAGGGGAAAAAGGTTTGCCACTTACTGGGTACCCTTGACTCAGCTTTAGTTAAGTTGCAGAATATAAATGAAGCTTAAGAGCATCTTCAGTGTATAGAAATCTGTGCCTCATTTGTTTCAATTATTGTAAAAAAAAATTTTAAGTTAAATATTTGCATTTTTTTAAAACTGCTTCTCCCATTTACTACCGCTTCGTATTTGTGTTTTAATTCCTTTCATTTGATGATAGTGTATTGCAGACCATTTTCTAAAGATGGTCTTATTAAAACCTCTTATTTGAAAAAAGAGTTCTCATTTATGTCCCTTTTAAAGTGATCAAACTAGGTAGTTTGTTAGGGTGTGGTCTCTCTTCCCATAAAAATTGGTTAAAACTAACAAGCTGAAACAACGAAAATGCGTGGAGGAGACTTCTTCTTTCAGAGAGTTGTTCCTTTTTTTAATTCTTTTATTTCCCCTGTAGTGTACGCCCATGTACTGTTCCTAAGTCTGTTTTTCCCACCTTTAATTATTGTGGGAGACTCTCAAAGGGGAGGTTTTCCCTTTACTGTCATCTTTGAAGCACCTGCAGAATTAATTTCTGTCCTTTTATCTCTAGTGATTCATATTCAGTCAATGGAGAAATACTTTGTCTCCTGAAATAGTAGTAAGCGTGCTGATATGTTAAGGAAGCATATAATTTATATACTATAGTCCATTTTTTGTGTGTGTTTATATTTAGATACTATAAATTCTTACTTTTTCCTTGAATTGCCTGCAAACCTTTCCAGGTATGGTTTTTAGCCTCAGTTTGCTGACTAAGCTTTCACAAGTTCCTTGCTTTGCCAGGAAAGCAAGCCCCCTTTTTTCTGACATTTTAAGTCCAGCTGCCTTGTGTATTTTTAATAAAAGGATTAGGTAGGAAGGATTGCTCCACCCATGTTAATTGTGTTCTTCTAGTTGGGTGTAAATTATATTTCTGCCCTCTGGGTGTGTAGTAATTGACCCAATTATTCATAGTCTCAGTGGCATATGTTACAGTACTTTTAGATCAGAATGTTATCTAACCTGATTAGTCTTTTCTTCATACTCCATCTCTTGTGTTACTTGGTCATCACCTACATTGGAAAGATAAAATTGAGATAAATGTGAAAGTATATGCCACATGTCCTTATTACTCTCTTATGTAGAAAGAAACAGAGAGTGTTTCTCATTTTGAATTTACATGAAGTTTTGTGGCAGTTGGAGATTTTCCAAGGATTTTAATATTTCTACAGTAGAAACATTTGTTATGTTCAGAGTATTTACAACCCTTATTCATGGTGTTTATTGGGTATGTTCATATATATTTCAAATTTTACATTTGCCCTGGTTGGCTAATATCACTAATATTACTGCATTTGAAGCCACAATATCCTGTCTCTCATTTTGTGTTGAGAAACTACTGTTGTGTTGATTTCCCAAGATGAAATATGAATAAAGGTGTAAATCATGTTATGATTTATGTCTTTGTTTAGACTATAGATGTGTGTTTAAAAACAAAACAAAAAACCCAAACCTCTTTGTATTTATAATACGAGTTTATGCCCAAGGTAGGTTTTAAGTGCAATACTAACTGGATTCGTTCTAAACAGTATTATGGGATGAACTCTTTAAATTTGTTATGAAAATTGTCAGCCCCCAGTTGTCAGGACCTAGTGTTGCTTGAAGTGGTGCTGAACAGTTAAGACAGAGGACAAAAGGGGATGAATATGTAGGAAACAAAGCTTCATTTAATTGAGCTGCTATCAGGCCTTTCTTTCCTTAGCGTTTGACACAGCAATTTATTATGGGTGTCAGTCAGCTGTTCCATCGCAGGTCAAGGATATGTACTGTATGAGCTACAGGTGATGTGATTTCACCCCTTCTCCCCTGACCCATGAAGGATTCTCTCCCTACAAATACTCAGGTTGCCATTCTAATTTTCATTTCTGCTTTTTTTTTTTCTTTGATGCCAGCAAATTTTCCATTTTTCCCATTTCTTCTCTTGGAAACATATTTTAAGTCCTATGTACAAATCTACTTCATATGAATGAAATGCCTCAAGTGTATATATATATATATTTGAAAAGTAGTGTTAGCCTCTTGTGACCAATATTTTTAAACGTGGAAATCTCTTTTTAGGAATGCTAATGACTGCCAATGAAGCCCCTAAAATGAATATCTATTATATACCAGTAAGTAAAACAAATTGTTGGTGATACTGCTCTTTTAAAAAACTCAGTTGTTTGGTGCCATTCAAGTATTCATATTGGAAAATTACTTCTGCAAACTCATGTCTACATTTTCTGACTTTTTATGATAAAGTAAATTTAAGCTAACCATGATTTATTAATGTAACATACTGAATTACTGAAAAAACAGCTGGTAATTTGCCTTTTGCTACCAGTTTGAAAACTGGCTAGCGTCAGTAAGAAATTCAAGTGGAGCTTTGCTGGAAAAAGTAGGTTTTGATAGCTGATCAGAAAAGAATTCCTAAATAGGAACTATATGGCTTACTTTTAAGATAATAATTTTGCTTGTTTTGTGAAATATTTCATTACTGTCTTTAATATGTGGCATATAATGACATAATAATGGCATTAAATGTTCTCTGTTCTGACAAAAAAATGTTATTGTGGCTTCAAGTATGGCTCTTGGCTGTAGCTTCTGCTCAGTGCTCTGCTTGAGTTGCAGCTTTTCTCTTTGAGAAGCTCGTCACTTGAAAGGCTTCTCAGTGGGTTAACTGTATGGTGTATCTCTGCAGGCTGGTTTTAGGGAGACTTAGCAAGCCTTCTGGTGTCAGGCAGTGGTACAGAAAACTACACCTGCATTTCACTCTTGTTTTGTTTTTGATTCTACAGTGCATTCACTAGGGGTTTTTTTTGCCTACTAGGATATATTTGCGAATGTTAACGTGCAGAATAGCTGACCAGACTATAAAAATATGTACGCTTCTTAAGTCATTTTATTCATGTTCTGGACAAACTAGAAAAAAATGTATATTTTGAAATAAATACATTTCTAACTGTTTTCTAAATCAGCCAAGAAGTTTTCATGCAAATAATAAATTTTAAATTAATTTAAATTTTATTTTCTTTAGTTTATTTCTGGGTTGTTGTGTGACCTTCCCATCCCCCACCTCCTTGTGTGGTCTTGATTATATTTAAGATGGAGATTCATCAGTTTACATTTTTCTTTGTGGAATAGACACTATATACCTGTTGTATGTACATGTCTAAACAAAACAGTATACTCCTCCAAATGTTCTATAGTCCGGTTATATTCACTTGTATTACTAGATTTTTGCATCTAAAGAAAAGTAGAATTTTATACAGAAGTTCTTTGTGTGTCATTTATGTGAAATTGTTCTTTGGATGTAAATTATCTATTTCTCTAATTCAGCTCTAACCAACTTACCTTTTGTTAACTGTTCTGTGCTTTGGATAACAAAGGAGGGGGACAACAGATATTTTTGTATTTAAAACAAAGTATTAGCTGTAGTTAGAAGCTTAACACTTTGTTTCTATTTACTTTGTCCTTTGTAAGGTTTAGAGAGTAGCTCTTCCAGCATTTTTTGTCTATTGTCTTTTAATTAATGGATGGGGAAGACAAATTCCCATATTTTCAAAGTCTTACGAGTTTTTAAAACTTGAATGGACTAGTTACTCAATTTAACTAATTCAGATGGAAAAAGCATTCCTTCTGTCGCTAAGGTTAAGGTTCAGCTTCCCTCTGAAAACTGTGCACTGGGTTTTGGTTTTTTTTATGCAGGTGTGCATGATATATGAACTTTACAGCTATAGTACATTAGAGTGCATATCCAACATAGCCACTTAGCCAAAAAATTAACTAATTGTCTTGTTTGTCACCAGCAATGATGAATGTTTCTTAGAATTTGTTCTGGCCAGTATTATTTTGAGTATTCTTGCACATATTGTAAATCAAAATGAAAATTACTTATTTTTTACTCTCTCAAAAATTTCACTCTCGCAGAATCCTTTATGAGTACCGAATTCATGGTTTTGAGGTCAGATAAGTAATTTTTAGTTAAATATAAGCACTCTCAGATCATACTTAGGAGGCATTATAGCAAACCTAAATATTCACTAATATGACCTAGTATTTTTGCAACTTGCAAGCTATTCCAATGAGAATTAACACAAATCTTTCCTTAAACCATCTTCCTTTGTCACCATTTTCTGATTATTGGAACCTGAGTCTCCCTGAACTTGTTTGGATCATACCTTTTTGTGGGTTTTACATTCACAGTGGCACATGAGTATACAAATGGACCCAAATGATGAATGTTAAAGCATAAATCCAAATAGGAGTTCTATTTTTTAAATACTGTTGTGTATAAGAAAATATAAAATTGGATTCGAAGGCTACTGCCTAGATTAAATTAGCTTTTTGAATAAGCTAAACTTCAGTTCTCATCAGTGACTTTGAGTTTGAAGGCTACTGAAGACATCTTAAATACTGGCATGACTTTTTTCTAGTCAACAATCTATGGGTCATTTCAAAACGTGGAATGCTTATTTTAGACAACAGAAAAGTTAAAGTTAGTGAGAAGAAGTTACTCTGAAATAGAGATAGAAGTTTCACAGTCTAGTAACTGGCTTTTTTACCCTGTCTGCCTTTTCATTGGCAAGACTGAAGGGGCTGGCACATATAGTGTTGTATAATTGAAGGATTTCTTACTGCATTTCCTAAAAATCAAGTATGTAGTTCACTAAATCTGTTTTGGTTGGCTGTTTGGGTTTTTTTTAATCTCCTTTTTAAATGAAGAAAATATAAAATGGAGAAGTCATGTCAGCCTTAAGCTGCTCCAGGGCATTTGTTATTAAGGAAAACTCAGTGTTATTAACATGTTCATGTTACAGTTTTGTTCCTTGATCTTTTGGGCTAGTTATTTGAGCTCAGAGATGCACACCTGTCCTTTGGTTTCTATGTTAGTATCTTATTATGGTTTTTTCCCGTCCTTGGAACACTGAGTAATTTCCTTGCACAGGCAAAGATGCGTTTAGTTGCATGTGTCTTTGGAGCAAAACTTGAAAGAACCAGTGATGTGCTGTATTACATAGTCTCTTTTAATAGTTTCGTTTTCTGGCTTTTTCTAAGAAGTGGCATTCACTGTCTTTCCAATGAATAGCTTAATTTTCTATTTGTTTGTTTACTTTGACCTAGACGTGAATGGTACTTAAAATGTGTCCTTTGTTTTTGAGATGCTGACAAGAACTGAGTTATAATTCTTGAATTCCACAACAGAATAAATGCCTGGGGGAAATGCTGCTACTATAAAGGACAGTTGTGTTTCAGAGCTCTTGGAAGTACTTCTGTGTAAATAGAATCCATTTGATTGCCCCAGCCCCTCATTGCCCTGTAGTGCTAGTAATTACTCTTTTTTTTTTTTATTTTTTTTTTTTTTTAAAGTCTTAATTGGAAAAGCTACAGGGAATTACCATGCTTATGGTCAAGGAGGATACTTAAGGTCTCAAATGTACAGTACTGTGCTTTAGCCTTTTAGTTTACAACATAAGAAAAAGATCTTCAGAAGAAGAGATGCACAGAAGTCGGAGTCTTGCAGAACGGGAGTGTATATGTACACGATGGGTGCAGACAGACCCAGCATCCTCTGTCCTTGATTGAAGTTGGCCAGACAGTGTAGGACTGTGCCCAGCCTAATATACCCTGCCTCTCAGCAGGTTTTATTAGTGTGGGCACAGTGCTGTGCTAAAAGAGCTACATGACTTGTGAACTAGAGCTGGCTCGTGTCCGGCCAGCTTGGAGTATGGTCTGACTGAGCTCATGTCTGACTGAATTATCTGTGTACATGTGCCCATTCTCTCCATTGTTAATGCCAAAGCTAAATTTCCATTGCAAAACCAAAAAGTGACTGTCTCTGGAACTTCAGGATTATAAAAGAGTTGACAATGGGTATCATAATATTGTCTGTAAATGAAATAGCACATTTCAGCTTTTCCTGCAGAATTTTCAATAAGATAGGTGTGACATTTGAGACTAGGAATGTCTGGGAGAACTATGCTTTTCTTACAAAAAAAAAAGAAAAAATCACTGCAGTTGTTTCTTTTGTGTGCAAAGCTGTTAGTAGAGGGAAAAGAAAGTGATTTTTGGTTCACTAGGAAGGACAGGCAGATTTGGTTTTAAATGGCAAGATGACTAATGCAGGTACACAGTGCAGGGAGTGAGTAAAAGCCAAATTGAATCTGACCGTTAAAATGAAATGTTTGTTTTGCATAGGTAACATCTTGAGTGGCTTAGCTTATAGACTTTGTTTTTGTTTTATTTTGTTCAGCTTTAATGAGGGCAAGTGCCTCTGACTGGAATTGGGCTGTTTGCCAATAGTTTAATAGTTAACTTGCAGCTTATGCAAACATTTGGAACCTACTTCTTGCCAGCCGGCTTCCTGGTATATGGCTTTGATGTGTGCCTTAGGAAGGTTGAAATGAAAGTTGTGTGTGCCTTGGGATACTTTTCAGACTACTGACTCAGAAACGTTGAGTCAGTCGTGGAACCAGGTCCTGGCCAAAGAAGTGAAGAGAGGAAGAAGCTCCACCAACACATGGTGGTCCACTGGCTTGGCTTCTAAGATGAGCCAGGTTCTCTTAAGTTTAATTGAGGCTGTCAGCTTCCATGAAATATAATGTTCCCTTTTACAGTTGTGCAGAAAAACCTCTACATGTTAGCTCCTGGATGCTCTGGGTGGAAAGCAAGGGGCATAGGTGTTATTTATTCTGAATGTTTACTACTGGTTACATGAACATGTCTGATCTTAGCACAGACATTTCAAATCAGTCCCGTCTCCTTTATTGGACCTGAAATTTTGGGTTACATATACATACTGAAACTGAAACTTGCTCTATTCATTGGGCTGTTAAAAGAAGAGAGCAATTAAGCATGTAATTAATTGAGTGTAATATTGTGTTCTGGATTTTTTTTACTTTCCTGTAGTCTTGGCAGAAAACTCTCTGTTGAGGCTAGAAGCAATGTTCTTTTGGTGCAGAGAAGATATTAAGCTCTTTAAGAAAAAATAAATCCTGGAGCGTCTCTGGCTTCTTTTCAGGTGGTTTTGGAAAATCATTTGATATCCTAGCACTCTCCTAGTTCAGGGTTGTTGGAGTTATAAACTGGAAAGGTTTCAAGGGCAAGTATTTCGTGCCTGCTCAGTGATTCAGTTTCTCCAAGAATATCTTTATTATGTGTCTGGTTTCTAATACAAGACCCACTTTGGATATGTGGATCTCTTTATTGCTAGAAATATTTTAAAATTTTGTCCTCTTGAAATTGGATGGCTTTTCAACTAAATCAGCCATTCCTGATACTTCTTTCCTTTCATACATGCTATTTTAAATTATTTAGTTTCTCCTTTTTTTTTAAATCCTCTACTTGCCTGTTTTAATTACTCTTTATCACCATCTTTTTTTTTAAAAAAAAATATGCCTCAAAAATGCACATTCTCAAGAAAAAAAAAGGCTATTTTTTCCCTGGTAGTTAACCCTGACATAACATAATCACACATTAAGGCTCCAAATTCTATTAGCCTATATGTTTTAATTTGATGCACTGGATATTTGATGAAACAAATCTGCAGAGGGAATTTCAACTAAAGGAAATCCATGTGAAGACAGATTTTTTTTTTTTTTTAATACCTTAGTTCACCCCCTTTTATTTCTTTCTTGATACTAGTTTGGAACAGTTCTGCATTGTAAATTAAGGATGAACATGCTTTGGTTAGATTGTAAGCTTCCAGATGAGCTGCTTCTAGACTTACTTGTGACTGAATTGACTGAAGAGTTGTGTTCAGTTCACTCACAGACAGCAAAAGCATTTATCTGAAATAGGTTAGTATTGTCTGTCAGTCTGTGACAAAGTGCTCTCACTAGTTTTGTACAAGGGGTTATATCATCAGATACCTATCCTTACAGTCTGTCCTTTTTCACTTTAAAGGATATGGGAGGTTTCTTATGTGTGGCGTGCTCCACACTTACCTCTAGAGCCTTTCAGAACAATTTTTTCAATCTAAAACTTTCTTTCTCATCCTTTAAGAATTTTGGAATCTACTAATTTATTTATTCCCCCCCCCCCCTTGGGTCTTTATATGATGGGGATACAGTCAGAGAAAAACATCTGCCCACACCTGGTACTACCTGCCCTTGAGACCAATCTTCTATATAGTCACAGCTGTCATTCAAATGGTTTATGGCGCTGTTGGAGTTACAGCAAGATCTTATGAACTGATTTTTGTCTTCTGCATGGTGAAAGCTGTAAAGCAAATGATGCAATTCTTTTTATATTTGTGGCTGGCATTTTGACACTAATAGAACAAACTAGGACTAGAGTGTGAGATTTTGATTCCTTTTAGGATGTTTTCATGTCTTCTGGTTGGCAGTATGAGGTCATTCTGGATTAATGCTGCCTCAGCTGTCTTCTTGAAGATTGTATGATGAGGCTGAATTTTTTAGAAGAAAGTTGTTCATCTCCTTCAAATGCAGCCCTTACCTAAGAAGTTTTAGATGAAGTGGAAAGCAACCATGAAACTGAATTGTGCTAAGAGATTTTTTTTTTTTCTATCCTGAAACAATATATAGTGTAGAAAAAATGTTTCATTCCCTGGGAAAAAATGTTGTAAAATAAAAATACAGTACTATGATGTAGAATGGGAAAAGTTGTTCTTAACCTTAGCTTGCTTATTTTGAGAATTCTGAAATGACTGAAAAGAAGAGTTGTTGAGAAGTAACATATTACAGTTGTGCTTTGGGACTGCCAAGTGTTAAAAGAAAAAAACTTTCAATTTCTTTGGCCTTTAAGCTAATTCTGAGTTTTGGTATATGATTGTTTTAGAACTGCATTTTTCATCCAGAATAGTCTAATCCTTTACATAGAAAATTGTGCAAACAATAAAAAAAGGACGTCTGGTGAGTGATACATTACCTATCTCACAGTATTAACAAGCATAGGAAAAAAGTTGTTTATCTGCACAAACAGAAATGTGAGCTTCCTATTTTTAACCTAAACACTTTCAACCTGAAAAATAACATTCTGGGCTTATTCCCAACAAAGGATATCCTCCATTTCCCATGCACTGGCTGGGAGACACTGTGCCACTTATCACACTTACATAGAAGGAAAACACCAGCGTGTGATAATCAGGAAACAATTTCTGGTCTTCCTGTGAAACTTGTTTTAGATGTTTTTTGGAGCTGATGATGTAGTTCAACATCGTGTGTAGATTATGAAGGTGTGTGATCCCTTACTGGTGTTGTGGGTGATAGCGTGATAGGCAGCGCTTCTTCGTTATTATTTTTTTAATAGATAGCAGCATGCTGACTGCTAAGCCCATATTTCCTTATAGTTTGCTTCATACCCTTCATAGATCAAAGGGGAAAACTCTCAACAGCAGTTTTACTGAATTATCCCAGGTGATTGCTGTGCCAGTCGATAGACTCACATGTTTTTTGGTGTTGTGACTGTTTCTTAAGCAATTGGTAGTATGAGATGCTCTGTTCTTGGATTCCTATTTAAAAAAACTGGGCTTTGTGGGGGGTGCTCCCCTTTTTAGGTGCTAGAAAATTTAAGCCTTAAGTATCTGAAATATATTTTTTACTTCTTAAGTTGCACTTGTTCATTCTTTTGGGTCATCTATTCTTCACCTGGTTTCTGAAAATGTAGAGGTGCAGTTGCTCCGCTTCAGTCGGTGAAGAAAGAAGTAGTCACAGATAATGTAATTGCTGAAAGGACATTTTGTACTATACTATATTTTTTCATCATATAATAAGAATTAATGTATTTTTTTTAGCTTTTGGATCAGAAAAGACAAAGCATGTGGAAATTTTCTCTGTGTGCTAATTTCAACTTTATTTCATTATATTTGAAAGCAGAGGCAAGTGACTCTTGTGGCCTATCTGTATTGTCATCCTCTGTGCTGAATGTAGTGAACCAAATGTGTTGTGAATTATGACTGTTTTATACAAAAATAGTAACAAAGTTGTAAGGATTTAAGATTTCTATCACACAAACCTTAGAGTTAAATAAAACCATCAAATATGTGAAAGCTTTCAAATATATATTTGAAGGATGTTTCCTGCTCAAAGAAAATTATTTTGTAAGTTATATAAAATTTCTTCTCACTGGCATTATACTCTGTAAAGAGTAGGTTGGTTTATGCTGAGGTTATCTTCAATATCTGTCTGAAGTAGTTGCACATTCCCAACAGGTAGTTGCATTTCCTTCCCTTTGTGTTGTCTGGCAGTAGTTGTATAAACTCACAGAGCAGTCTTCCTCCCAGGTTTGCAAAGAGCAATTAAGCTGCCATGGTAGGGGGTTATTAGAAGCTCCCCTGTTCCTAGATTTCCAGTATTTTGTCAGTTATGCAAGGCAGACGTACAGCTGGAGTTGGCCATTACCTTTATATCCCTCAAATTTCCCTAAAATGCGGGTCATACTCTGAACTCCAGTACCATGAGTTTTTTTTTCAGGACTGTAAAGATATTTATGCTGTACCATTCCTTGGCATCTGGCTTGTACTACAAGAGCCCTGTTGTTCCTGGCCACTTAACAGCACAGGAGGCAAGTCTCCACACAGTGTGATTGCTGGGCAGTTCCCTGTCCCATCAGAGAAATGGAGAAGGGGACGTGCTGGGATTTTTCATTTCTGTATTATTCTTAGTTCTTCTCTGATTGTAGTCTATATTACTGGCTAATTTAGATTACAATCAGAGGCTATTATGTACATAATAAAATCAACGCACTTGTTACTCTCATCTCTATTAGTAGTAGAAATTTTGTCCATTGATGGCCCATACCCTTAGTATTGCAAGAAATGCTGTGGTATTTTGAGATCCAGATTTCTGACCGTGGTGGAAAAGGTGGAAACTGTGTAGAAGTTCTCTCCTGGTCTAAGAAAAAAGCCAAGGCAGTTATGAAGTCACCCACTTGCCATTGCCCTGTCTGTCTCCCTTGCAGTCAAAATTGTAAATGCAGAGGGAGAGCTTTGTGAGGGGTTTATTCTTCAAAGAGTATCATAATAGAGTGGGGTTTTTCTTGTTAGGCTCCATACTAAATGTAGAGATGTTGTGTTTGTGAGGAGGGTTGTGCTGGTTCAGTGATGTTAAGTCACTGAACAGTAAATTGGTTTCATGAAGGATCTAATGAATACCAGAACCTATGCAGAAGAATTGGTAAGAGCACATAGTCAGTTGTGGTAGGGAGTGGGAGGTGTGGATGGCCCAAGTAAAAAGTTGTTGCTATATTTTATCATCAGCAAGGCATTAGATCAGCTGATCATACCTCATCTGCACCTTTTTTTCCATGGATAAAGAAACAGACCATCAGCAGATGTTCACAGGTAAAAAAATCCTGTGAAGTGAGTCTCAGCTGAACTCTACTGCACAGTATTTAAGTAACTTACCTAAGTGTGTCTATTCCTACAGCAGACATGCTATAGAAGCTGCTGTATTAGAATAAAAACAGACTTTTGGGAACTTTTAGCAGCTGATATTTATGGGAAAGTGCTTGAAGCAAACCATGCTTGCCACACATTCTTTGAGAAGCCATTATCTTCTTACCTCTTGGGCTTCATTTGATTGGTTGACTTAATGTGAAAATAGTGGGTTCTTGTACTTCAAGTTTCTATGTATTTTTCTGACCTTAAAATCATCTTGGCTCCAATTGTCTAAAGACCTAAAATGTGTAAGGAGTCTGATAAATAAAAAGATCCATAGCAATAATGGTGAGTGTTTCTCTTTTATGTATGTCAGCATGTCAGAACGCGATAGGGATATTGGTGGAAGGATCAGACTCCTTACTCTTAGTGCCACTGCTGTTACATTGCAGAGGACTTGTGAGAAGTGTCCATTTTTCTTCCTGTCTTGTGAGGAAGAGAACTATTCTGCTAACGTTATTTACAATTTTAAGGAGCAACTTTCTTTGCTGAAAAATTAATTTGCTGTTCCTATCTTGGAGGGCATTTTTTTCCCGACCTTATGAGCAACAGCACTTTTGGCCTCCCTCACCAAGAAGACACTCACAGTGTGAGCAGACCTGTCACTGATTAACTGGCTGTCAGATCAGAGAACATGGGATTTAAAAATAAAATAAAATAAAACCACTATAAAGCTAAACTGCTTAGGATCAGAAAAAGAAGTACTTACGATCTGATAAATACCAGGGCAGAAAGATTAAGTATCTCATTCCTAGAAGATGTGTGCAAGTTCCTGCAGCAGTTTTTATTTCACACTGGGAAGGTCTTAAAAGCAACATTTCCTTTAACATGCTCTCTAAGGAGTAAAACTCCAAATTGTTGATTTGGCAGCTCCCATAGCATAGTGAGAGGTAGGAAAACCAACCTCTCTCAGATTAATGAATCTGCCAAAAATGTCTGGACGTGCTGGAGTTAGGATGAGAGAAAGAGCCAATTTGTTGTATAGTTCAGTGAAATTTATGAGTGTGTGGGCTTGAAACCAAATGCAATGCTGTTGTCAGTAGTATGTTGAAAAGGAAAAATGTGCTGTTCAGTCTCTTTTGGTCATAGCTGTACTCCGGTGAGCTACTTGTTGGCCATGGAAGTTCAGTTACCATAAAGGCATCAAAGCCACACCATGTAGGGTGAATGAAAGCATGACATTATGAAAAATGAAAATATATGGGAGATTTGTTTGGAGTTTGTTCCCAAAACCCATTTAATTTAGAAAATTAAGGAATTTTATTCAGCGCATTAAATGGGTTTACTCATGAGATTAGCAGAGCACAATTGGAGTTGATTATAGAGCACTCATAGGGAGAACATAGATTAGAAAGGAATGGCAGAGTAAAATTCCACATTGCAAATTGTTCAGAACACATTGGTTGCTAAGGGAAATGCACTGTGTATGGAAACGTACTGGATAGAAACATAACAAGGTAACATCAACCCAAGGCTCCTTGCTGACACCAGCTAATCTCTTGGGCTCTCGGAAGTTCTTGGGCTGGGTATGACTGAAGCCCAAAAGTGTAGAAACCAGAATGGAAAGCCGCAGCTTTTCATGTCTACGGGCTGGAAATAATCCATCTGATTTTTGAGAGTTACCAATTGCAGTTGATGTAACCTTGTCTGTTAACAACGTACAGCAAGGTGATCCTTCTTCTCTTGCCTTCTCAATGCATATAAGTGGAAACTTTTCAAGGTTATTACATATTGAGATCTGTCTAATTCTTAAAATTAGAGAACAAAACATTGAAAACAGTACTCTTAAAATGAATAGTAATTAATTACTCATGTAATTGCATTAATTAAACTTGGCTATGCAATTAGGGAGCTAATTATATTTAAAATGCAATTGCACATTTCAATCACTGCCCACACCCTGGGGATCACCCGTTTTTTTCTCCTCCCTCATTAGATTTTCTGTAATCTCCTTCTTCTGTTAAATGGCATGGTCGAAGCTGGGACTGTGTATGCAGAGATGTGCATTTGCTTTCTCCTCCAAATGTCTCCTGTTGAAAGTTTAAAATGCTTTGTATTGTGGCATTTTATATTTTAAAAAAGCAAACACCAAAGTTTAGATTTTTTTCTATTTATTTCTATTATTGGGCTCCTCCAAAGAATTATTTTTGTCTCCTACAAGTACATATGTATGTGAAGTCTTTGAGTCATATGTATAAAATATATTTAATTTAATGAAATTATAAGATAGAAAATACTCTCTCTTCATTAAAGTGCTTTAAGTTTGGGATTGTGGTTTTTTGTGGAGTTTTTTTGTGTGCATGTTTTTTTAAATGGGAAGAGAAGAATGGAGGAGCCTCCTTGGATCATGGAGGCCAGTCCCATCTTATCACAGGCAATCACACTGTATACTCTTTTCCATTAATATGTCCAATTTCATCTGAAAATTAGCTTCCTTCCTCATTATCTCCATTAAAAGGTTGTGACTCCAAGAGTCCAAATTTTTTCTATTTATTTCTATTATTGGGCTCCTCCAAAGAATTATTTTTGTCTCCTACAAGTACATATGTATGTGAAGTCTTTGAGTCATATGTATAAAATATATTTAATTTAATGAAATTATAAGATAGAAAATACTCTCTCTTCATTAAAGTGCTTTAAGTTTGGGATTGTGGTTTTTTGTGGAGTTTTTTTTGTGTGCATGTTTTTTTAAATGGGAAGAGAAGAATGGAGGAGCCTCCTTGGATCATGGAGGCCAGTCCCATCTTATCACAGGCGATCACACTGTATACTCTTTTCCATTAATATGTCCAATTTCATCTGAAAATTAGCTTCCTTCCTCATTATCTCCATTAAAAGGTTGTTCAAGAGTCACATTCCTCTGATGCTTAGCAAACTTTCCTGATTTACAGTGTCACTGTGATAACTTTGCATGTATTTATTCCTGTGCAAGCATTGCTGTTTCAGAAGTAATCCTAGCAGCCTTTCACTGTGCTTGGGGCAGTTGCATGCACACATCCTGAGCATTATTGCCTGGAGTTGTACAAGATGTACACTGACTGAGTCATTATTCCTATCTTACACTAATACAGTGGCCTTACAGGACTATTTTATTGTTTTCTGGTCAAATAGTATTATTTTTTTCCTATTCTGTTCTTTACAGCCGATAGTGATTAGCTGTATATGTCATCCAGTTTCCAGCATCTTAATTTTCAAGGTAGCTTTTTTACCTGACAGATTTTGACCCTTCTTCTGTGACAGTTTGTCATCATCGGATTTTACTGGCATTTTCCTACTATATGTGGCAGTCATTATTGAAAATATTTAATAGGATAAGTAAGGATATTTAAAAGTCCTTGGAGCTTTTTTTGTAACCTACTTTCTGTGCAGTAACACCCCTTTCAGCATAAATTGGTTCTTGTTATTAAAAGTCTTATCTTAGTAATTTTACACAGTACATTGTACCCAGAGCTCTGTTGAAGGCCTTAAAAACACAATGTTTTTGTTGTAATTGACATTATTCAAATAGTATGGCAGCAAATGATTTAACTAGTATATTTTTGTTACCTGGTAAAGGTCTTCCAGTCTAACTTAAAATCCTTAGAAGGTACAAACAAACAAACTGAAAGTTTTTGAAACAGGACTTTACTTCTAAAATATGTTATGAAAGAGCAGTGATATTATGTATTTTCATACTTACTTGTTATTAACGGTATGACTATGGTATGGCATGTTACATTACAGTGTTAATTTTTGTGAAACTGCATGTTGCTGTCTTATACAGCCACAGCAGCTCATACTTCTGCTTTCCAAGGCCTCTGGAAGTGTTTGTTGAATGAAGTCCACATACAATAAGTTAGTCTTCTAGAGGGAATTCAGGCAGTGTAAACTTTGCAAATTCTAGTTAATTATTTTCAAATCTGATTTAAGGTGTCTGTGAAAAATTTTTGATTGCTATAATACATCAGTGGAGATTGGGAGGAGTTTTTGCTGGTTGAGTCTTAATGTATTTTGACATCTTATTTACTGGTGATGTTTACATCTGTAAACAAAAACAGCTGAAGTTTATCACTGCCTTGTATGAAATCTTCCAGGAACTTGCTGTTTAGCATCCTGAAAAATAGATTTTGGAGCCTGTTTTGACTCCCTAAGGAGAAAATAGCAACTGTTCAGTTCACTTGTGTAGAATTGGTCCCTGAAACCTTCAGATATTTAACAATACTTGTCTGTACATGCATTCAAAGTCGTTTAATTTAAATCTCATGACATCTGACACTGGGAGCTTGTACACATCCTGGGCGTCTTTTAAGTTGAGTGTGCTGTACTAGTTAGGATTAGACCCAATTTCTCTGTAGCTCTAAGGACTCTGCAGAGCTGTCAGACTGTTGAGTGGCGTTTAAAAGCGTACAAGTGCTGTCTGGTGTTAAAGATTGAAGATAAGGAACATCTGTTGTGGGTTGGGAAAAATACCTACTCTCTCTTAGGCTTCATTAATTTCAGGGGAATTACAGACTGATGACAGGATGATATTTTCTACAGAAGTGCTCAGGAATTAGGCACGGCTGTAAGTACAGAGCATTGCAGACCTGTACCCCTAAGATTTGTGGTGCTACAAGACTATTAATGAAACATCTTGTAAAATAGAGTACAAAGAAGTGTGTTCTTTGTAAGTATTTTTCAATATTTTAAAAATATTTTTCTGTCAACATTTTTTCTTTTCCTTTTTTTGAACAGTGTGGCCTTGCACTTGTCATCCCTGCTCAGTTGCATGCTAAATTGATCATCTTATTTTGTGTTTTCTGTGTCTGAAAGTTTTTTTTAAAAAAAGACATTCTAACGTGTACTAACAAAAATTTGGCATTAGATGGCATACTAATAATTATAAAGTCCACATCTTTGGTCCTTGTGGCTTGGTGTAAGTCACAAAAGGCAGTGGCCTGATGCCTGTTTTGCCTGTGCATCACAGCAGGAAGCCTCCTGTAGGAAGTAGGTCCGCGTGGCTCACCCGTGGGGAGGAGAGGGCCACCTCCCCAGCTGCTCTTCTTCTGCCCAGAGTGACTCAGCCACCACTGTCTTGCAGTGTGTTGGTGGGACACCTCGCCATGCAGTGGGGAATAGCTGCGTTTTGGTCACCTCATGAGTGCTATTTCCAGACCGTTAATCATAGAATCACAGACTGGTTTGGGTTGGAAGGGACCTTGAAGATCATTCAGTTCCACCCTCCCTGCCATCAGCAGGGACACCTTCCACTAGACCAGGTTGCTCAAAGCCTCATCCAACCTGGCCTTAAACACTTCCAGG
>NW_010332368.1:17183-64854 GCF_000700745.2 Antrostomus carolinensis
TAACCCTCCCCACTTTCAGTTTAAAGCCATTTCCCCTTGTTCTATCACTATCTGCCCTTGTCAAAAGTCCCTCCCCAGCCTTCCTGTAGCCCGTTCAGGTACTGGAAGCTGCTAGAAGGTCTCCCTGGAGCCTTCTCTTTTCCAGGCTGAACAGCCCCAACTCTCTCAGCCTGTCCTCACAGCAGATGTGCTCCAGCCCTCAGATCATCCTTGTGGCCTCTGGACTCACTTCAGTAGGTCTATGTCCTTATGTTGTGAGCCCCAGAACTGGATGCAGTACTCGGGTGGGGTCTCATAAGAGTGGAGTAGAGAGTGGGAATCACCTCCCTCGACCTGCTGCCCACGCTGCTCTTGATGCAGCCCAGGAGACAGTTATTGGCCTTCTGGGCTGTGAGCGCACGTTGCCGGCTCATGTTGAGCTTCTGGTCCATAGAACCCAGTAAGGAGGAGGGCAGGAAGCAGCCCCCCAGCTTGCTGCCAGCAGGCCATAGCCCGCAGGTGGGGCTCTTCTGTTAATATGCAAAAGTATTTTCAAAGCCAGGCTTCTTGACTTGCAGTAGCCATTGGTGGAAATTGTCTCAACAAGTGATTATCCTACTGAAAAATTGAATAATAATGAAAACAGTAAAAATATTGGTTCGATCCCTGTTGGTGATGATGTCTGGTTTTCCTCTCTTAGGAAATATTTGAGTAGCAGCCAAGTGTAGATGTGCACTCGGTTAATAACGCTTTTCCCATTAGCTGTGTGCAACTTTTTGAAAACTTGCAGAAAAACTTACTTTGTATAATATAAATATTGTAAAAATGAGATCTGTCACTTTAGTTGCATGCAATAACCTACCTCAATAACATTTTCTTACTCTTGCTGTGCATGCCAGTGCATTTTTCTCCTTTAGATATGGTAGAATTGTATGTTCCCAATCTCAATTGATGAGTATATTAATTAGCCTACCCAAACTGCACAGCTTTGTGGCTGTTTTGCCAGTTTTGGCAGGGTCTGCTCACTGGGCTGTGGTGGTGCCAGTGGTGGATGGCAGGAGCTCTTGGGGGTCCCACTTGTGCAGGTTTCAATAGGGTGGGAGAGAGGGAAATAAGGCAATAAGACATACTCAGACATCTCTGTAGGGTTTTCCTTTTTGACAGTTTACATATGAAATTTGAATAATTGTTGGACTTCCTATTTTTTCCTGGTATTCTGCTGCTGCTTTTTTCCGTTAATTATCTCATTTCCCGCCCCCCCTTGTTTTTTTATGATCTGATCGTCCAACTCACCCCAGAGATTATAAGGAATAATTGGGTCTTTTGGCCTTGTGTTTCATGGCACAGATTACATGCCATGAAAGATTTTACTCTCAGTATCAGGTTTGGAGTACAAAGAAGCTTGGAGCAGTGAGTGGAACTACAACTGAAGAGCAGATAAACTGTTTTTCCCTTATTTGTGAGACTTCTGCTTTAGTTATTCATTGAACGTTTTACACCAGTAAAGATTCCATTGTGGGATTACCCTAACTGGTTGGAGTGGCCCGAGTTCAAATGAGTAATGTGCACTTTGTAAGGCTTGAGCAAATTGTGTTGTAGGCATGGAAGTGATGAAAAAGGTTAACGTGGTGAGTAAGCAATGAAGGGGAACTTTTAATGGGAATAGACATGAGTCAAGGATTCTATAATCTCGTTTCTGATAATCTGCGGCAAATTGTACTTAAATTTTTTATTACCAGAGAAGTTGGTTTGTTTGTTTTTTTCTTTTTAGTTAGTAAGCAACTTGTTTTTTATAAGAAGGACAAATGGTTTAGTCCAAAACAAAACTAAAGGTAAACTTTAGAGAAGATTCCTCCACCCCAGTCATGCTTTGGTCTGGTAATGAAGCACAGATAACTGATTTCTTGAATGGCATGAAACCAGTGGTACATGTAATATGTCTAGACCGCTTTCTCATTAATATAAAAGTTTGGCATTTAGATTTGAAGTGGGTTTGGGGGAAATGACTGAAAAAATTAAAATCCGGATGGAGTCAAAGATGGAGACAAAAGCTTCTGCAGTGTTGGCAAGAAATCAATCTGAATGTTATATAGTGTTTAAGCTGAGTATTACTGGAGCAGGCACAGAGATTTGGTTAATTCATTAAGTAGGTAACTGTTAGTTAGTATCCTGTTAGTGATATGTTAGGTCTTTTCCTTGGAAGTTCTTGCTAGTTGGAATAAAATATGCAGCACTGTAAAAAAAAAAAAAAAAAAAAGGCAATTTTTCATTTGTTGTGGTTCTCAGCTAGGGCTGAAATCTTAAAGATAAATCATACTTGATACAGAGACAATAGTGGTCTAAAATACAATACCATCTGGAGTGTTACAGTGTAGAATATTATGTCTAGAATACAATTTTACATTTTTTGTGTCTAGTTGTCTGCTTTTGAAGACTTTTGAATGAGTAGTAACACACTTCTTTTTAAATGAACAGCATTATCTCATACTGTTACCACACTATCGTGTTAAAACAAACTATATGTATTTTATATATAAAAAATAAGTTCTGCTTGTTTCCACAATCTAATATGATCTTAAAATGTTGTTGCTGAATCACATCCATTCCTATGGTCATGTTGGCTGCAGAGTTTTTAATGCAACCTTTTTAGCAAACAAATCAGAAGCCTCATTAGAAGTCCCACTCTAGGAGTTAACTGGCCACTTTACATTCTAAAATGTCAGTTGATTTGCTCTATAGAGAAAAATGTAGTGTTGGATTTTTCCATTCAGCTAACTCATATAAAATAATAGTACTGGAACAGTTGAGTATAGCTGCATGCATCAGGATAGAGAGGAATTTCAGTCAGAACAGCAGGAGGGAAAAGTGAGGGGAGCTAACTGTTAACTTGGGAAATTAGAGGAAGCTTATGTGGAAAAGTACATTGATAGTGCAACAAAATATTGTTCAAATAAATCCTTTGCCTCATGGTGGAAATATGCAAGTTTTTAATATTTCCGTTTACCTGTTCATACAGTCTGGGTCCTTGAATAAAAATACATGAAATATACCCGTGGTGTTTTAATTAAAATAAATAGGGCAGAATAGGATTTAACATGGTTGCGTAGTGAACCTTATGAGCTCAAGATCTAACAGTGCTTTACAGATTAGTTGCTCTCTAGTGTCATTAGTTCATAATTTTATCTATAACGTTTGGCTCTGAGCTTTTAATAAACTAAACAATCAGACTGGAACCACTTGACACAGTTAAACTTGACATCTCTAGATTGTTGTTCTCAAATAAATGACCCAAATTAAAATAATGCTTACATAATCTGTGGTACTCCTCATTGGTAGTGCAAGCAATAGGTTTAATTGTGTTCTGTAACTGCTGTTACTCTTACGGTCTGTTTGATTTCAGAAGGATTCATTTGTTATTCCATTACAGCACAGTAGCTGAGAGCCTAAGTGTAGGTTTTTTCTGTAAGAATATACAATGTTATAACTTTCTATAATATCCCCAGGTTTTAGGGCCTGCCCCAAAGTGGTGTTCCTTCTTGGATAACTTGACTGAAGAACTGGAAGAGAATCCAGAGAGCACAGTTTACGATGATTACAAATTTGTTACCAGAAAGGACCTTGAAAATTTAGGTAAATCAGTCGAATATCCTCTTTAGTTGACTTCTTTGTTCAGTTTTTGATCATTTGCACATGTAAGTTTTGTAATTGCAGTGTGACGTATGAGGACTCGTAGAAATTAACTGGTAATAGTTTCCTCTAGTCTTCTTGGTTATTAATATACCAGACTGATGGCTTTATGTTCTTTGGTTCCCATCCAGTGCTACACTAGATATTTGTGTTTCTCAGTTTTTTATCCCAAGAAGATGATTGATATTTGCTGATTTAATATGTCTAGGAATCTTTTGTGTGTGCTTTCAGACATTAAATGGAAGGCATAGGAAGAGAAGTTGATTTAGTTTTCAAAATATTTTTGAGGTGCTCAAATAGTACGTTGGAACTAACAGCAGAATCTGCCAAAGTTCCCTAATCTTCCCTAACTGAATGTAGTAATTTCCAGAAAATACAAATAATTCTAGGGCTAATAGAAACACAGTTTCAAGGAATTGCAGTGCTGAAAATTATATAGCAGAGGAGGTAAGTAAGCATGCTTCTCCCGAGGTAGTTAGTCCTTTTTCTATCCGTTATGTGTTTTGATTGCAAAGTTTTCCTCCAATATAGTTTGATTAATTTACCTCTGGGTATGGGAATTGTGTTTGGCCTGGCAGGAGGCCATACAAGGAGGAGGTCCTCCAAAGCATCTACATCTTCAGCGTTAGAGTTCTGGAGTAGGAGGTTTGAATGTAGTCTGCAGACCCCTATCCCAGTCATAAGGGAATAAGGCACTGTAGTGTTACCTACACAGAGACTTGACTGGGAATACTTATTCTGCTTCAAATTCACTATAACTATGTCCAATTAATTTCCCTATAAATGCAAGCTTTCAAATGAAGAACAAGCTTAAGGAATATCTTGTATTTAATATGTCAAGGTTTCTTCATTACTAGCTATTAGCTAGAGTGCTCTCATTTTGGAATACACAAAAAGATTGTTTCCTGGAAACAGTTAAAAAAATTTTGAGAGACAAACTTGGCTTTCTGGGACACACAGTGGTTTCTCACTTTTTTTGCTATTTGGTTCTAGAAGAAATTTGTTAATTTTTTAATTTCTAAAGGTTTGGGGTCTGTAGAGGATATTTTGCTTTAAAAAGCTTTTCCTTTTCTTAGTCTTGGAATTTTGTGAAGATACGTGGAAGGAAAATCAGAGAACCCTTAAGTATTTTCATTCTTACTTAGGTTAGGGCCTAGGGTGACAGTTTTATGACCTGATGTGGTACTGTGTTTTTTTCAACATGTTATGTCTTCAAAGATAGTGACCCAAGGCAAAACTCTTTAATTAAAAACATCTCTATACCACACTAAAAAAGTGATTGTCAAACATCTATGGACTTTGAAAAAGAATCTTCCCAAATTTTTCTTTGTAAATTTTTATGGAGCATAGTGCATGTGGGCATTTTTTAATAAGCACTCAGTAACACGTATTATGACAAGAAAAATGGATTTTGTTGCTCTGAAGAAGCTCAAATTTCTTGCTGGCCAAACTGATTTTTTTTTTCTTTTTTTTTTCTTTTTTTTTTTTGTGGTTTTACTTGGTCTTGATGTAATGGATGTGACTGTTAAATTGATGTGTTGCGTTGGCAGTGCTTGTTTGTCTTGAGTCGGCTAAGTGAAGTGGCTAGCTTGGAATAGGAGTTCTTTATATATGAAAGCTCTTTGAAATCCTCTCTAACTTTTTTCCCAGGCCTTGCTCATCTCATTGGATCATCATTGCTCAGAGCGTATATGCATGGCTTTTTCATGGACATAAGACTTTATCATAAGGTAAATAAGTCTGATCCTTGTCAATTTTTACTCTTAACAGTAAAATATGGATGTTGGGTTTTTGTTGGAGGTTTTTTTTTGTATTTTGTTTTATGGTGTTTTTTTTTTTCCCCTCCAAATAACCGACTGTGTCCGCTACTAATGATATTTTCTTTTTACTTCCTCCTGCTTGTTCAAAGGCAAAAATGATGGCCAACCCCTTTGCCTATGAAGAATACAGAAGAGAGAAAATAAGGCAGAAGATAGAAGAAACACGTGCACAGAGAGTTCAACTAAAGGTAAATCCTGTAAACAATGAGTATACTTCTGGGAAAACTATTAATAAAGAGTAATGTATTCTTAAGTGTATCTCAGAGATGTAATGACTTAAGATTTGATGCTGTTTATCATCAGAGACACAAAGTAATTTATAGAACTTTTTAAATGGAACCGTAAAATTCGCACAGATGAGAAGGATTGATACCAAACTGTAAAACAGCAGCTCTCATCACAATTTGCCACTTGAGCAGATAACCCAGTGGTAAAACTTGCAGTTTCTACTTCTGTTATTAAACTAAATGACTTAAGCCATTAAAACATAATACTCTGGAAAGTAAAAATAGTATTGTCTTTGTAACTAGTACCTTTCTAGATTGAATTTGCTCAACATGCAAGGAAAAATAATTGCTTTTAAAGTACTAAAGCTGATGCATTACAAGGAAAAAACAGTACAGAAGTTCTGCTTAAATTTTCTCCAAGCAATGTCGCTTTACTAGTACCTAAAAATACTTGGAACCAGTCAAGGAGCTTTTCAGCAAGAGCTATAAGAATGAAGAAGAATTCTGTTTTCACCACACTTACGAATGTAAAGCATGTAGGTTTTTGCACGTCTAAAAGAGTAATTTACTGATTAATTGTTTTCCTCTCTTTAGAAACTTCCAAAAGTCAATAAAGAGCTTGCACTCAAACTGATTGAAGAAGAAGAAGAGCAACAGGTTACTAGAAAAAGGAAACAGAAGGTGAGCTTTTGTTTTGGAGACTTCCCTAACTGGGAGCACAGAAATAGTAATACTTAGTGTTGAATTTTTTTGTTGTTGTTGTTGGTGTGTTTTGTTGTTTGGTTTGGTTTGGGGTTTTTTTGTTATCTGGCCAAACAGATTCAAAATTCCGTTGTTTCTCATAATAACAACTTCTGGTAAGTAGCTTTAAGGTGGACTTCACTGTAGTTGCAGCACCAAAAAGGCCATGTAGTAAAACTAAAAATGATGACATACTCACTGTGAAGATGATGTGGACTTGGTACAACTCCAGAAGCTAGCTCGATTCAGAGTCAGTACCAAAGTTGTTCGAAAAAGACCTGTTATTTGTATTTGTTAGTATTTTGTGATGAGCTTGACAAGATAGGTGTTATCTGTAAAACTGAAGATACAATTGCCTTTCTTGGTGTACACGGTTAACGACATTTTATAAAATAGCCCAAATAGTTTGCTCTTATGCAACGGGAATTCTTCCTGACAGTGAAAATAATCCATTTTTATTCTAAGCAAAGTCTAAAGGAAAAAAAATAGTTAATTTTTAATATCTAGTAGGAGAAGAGGCCTTTCCATAGGTAACACTTCGTAGGTGCTCATTCTCACAGGAATACAGCATTCATGAAAGGCAGGCATTAGCTTCATGGGGCATCTAATGAAATCCTGTGTGTATCAGCTAGTAGGAAGCTTGAACTACTGAAAAAGTAGGTGGTGGTAAAACCTTAAATACACACTATTTAAGCCAGTGTTACAATGGAAATATGAGTTCAATAAATGGGGGCTGATATGTTTGGGAGTACATACAGATTGTGTTAAGTGGACTAAAGAAAGTATAAAAATGCATAAAAATGCATGTTCTGGTTATTTTCCTGAAATGGTATTAGATTATTATGAAGAGCAATTTATTTTAGGCTTTGGGATTTAATTTTTGACTGTGTGACTGCAAGTCACATATTTGCAATGGTTTCTGTGTTTGAAATTTACGCTTGTTGTTTTCTGTATCTTTTTTCCCCACTTCTTAGATAACAATGACAATGTAATGCTGGGGTGGGATGAATGTGCTGGTATAAGGTTGGCAATGTTGAAAGATCAGCTTTTTATAATTAAAAGCTACATATTCGGTGACTTTAAAATGATGACAACAGGTATTCACATAAGTTGAAATTGTAGCTTGAACTGTTCCTAATTCAGCAGTTCTATTTACACTGAATTAATTTACTTTGACATGAATTAAACTGCCTTTTCCATTCTGTATGTGAGGGCAGTGAAGAAAAAGTGTTACAAGATGTAATACTCTTATGTATTTACAGGAAAACGGTAGTAACATTGCATAAAGACATGCTTACCCTGAGAATTTGTTGTACATGTTGTAGAATACGCTGCCCATCAGGCAGGGTATTTGCCTTGGAGGTACTGCTGATTAGTCAATCGATATCAACACGTCTCCAGACTACCTGGCTGAATGTATGAGAAACATTAATTCAAAAATATTAGAAATAGTGTATTTAAGGTGTCTATGGTATGCATAAAAAAACCCTGTCTTGCTTACAGGTAGCTCAGAATGGTATTTATTTGATCTTTGTGAAAGTAATAAAATATAATAAGCATAAATCTTGTTTTATATGACCTGGAAGGATAAAGCACCTGGCATTTCACATGCTCGTTTTGAATTTTGTTTAATTAAAAAGGTGTTAGTTACTTTACCAATGTCTGTTTCAGAATTTTATAACTCACTCATGCTTTGCTTTTTTTCCAGAATCTGCCTAGCCTTCTCAAGGATGATCGTTTTAAGGTCATGTTTGAGAATCCAGATTTCCAGGTGGATGAGCAGAGTGAAGAATTTAGGCTACTTAACCCACTTGTTTCTAAAATAAGTGAGAAAAGAAAGAGGAAACTAAAGATGTTACAGGAACTGGAAGCACGAGAACAGGTAAAATATTTTCCATTTGGATTAGGAAAAATCCATAGGTTTGGTTTTTTTCTTTGTTTCAAGCGTTCGGATTTTTTGCCCTAGAAAGAAGGAAAGATGGGAGCAATGCAGGAATGTCTTATCAGCTACAGTGATTAAGTGTAATTATAATATTATCCTCGTTTTTAGATGTGAACAATATTGTGTCTGCATGAATACAGGTTTGAAAAACATAAAATAGGTAGATGGAAACAATTTTATAATGTGTCTTCTGCTTCATTTGCTGTTACTGCTTTTGTTCAAATTTTAGTTTTGTTCAGCTGTATCTGTGTAAAAGCTGTCACGTACCCTAATTGCAGGAGTGGTTTGAAAAGAAAGTTAGTTGATAATTTCCTATTTTATACTATTTTTGTCGGCAGGAAGAGGAGGAAGAACCAGAAGGAAAAGCAAGTGATGCAGAAAGTTCTGAGAGTTCAGATGATGAAAAAGGCTGGGTTGAAGAGGTCAGGAAACAGCGCAAGCTTCTACGCCAAGAGGAAAAACTAAAGCGGCAGGAAAGGTTCAAGGAGGATCAGCAAACATTACTGAAACCTCAGTTTTTTGAGATTAAAGAAGGAGAGGAATTCAGAAGCTTCAAAGACTCTGCCAAAAAACAAAAATTAATGAAGTAAGACTAATGTTCCTATTTTAATAGCTGGGGGTAGGCAATTCTCAAGTATTTCTCAACAATGCAGGCCAGTGGCATTTTGGCTTGGAAGCACTTACTAGTAAAGCCACATCTGGCAATTCAGAGATATAACTTAAAGGGACATAGTTGTTGAAAGCTTTGTTTTGTAGTTTAACAAATATAATGTTTAAAGTATGGCAGACAGACAACAAAGATGAGATAAGAAAGAGATTGATATTCCGAGCCGAATTTGGGGATCCGTTACTCAGTGTTGGTGAACTGCTACTCACCCAAATAACAACACTGATGTCTGTGAGACTGGTTATATGTCTCCATCAGTGACAGTGTGAGGTTGACAGTCTGGATGTCTTCCGTCTGACCCTCTAAAAGGATGTAGAATACTGCATGATTAGTCACTATTTTGGATCAAGGTGGAAAAGCAAAATTGTTTCGTCTTGGTATTTTTATGGGATCCAGAAACTTACAGAAAACTATGCTGTCCTTATATTGTCAGGTCTTACTATTTCTGGTTTTGTTTTTTCAATACAAAAAAATCAGACTCTTTTTTTTTTTTATTTTCTTAAATTGATGATCAACTGAAGAAATTGGGTACTGGATAAAGAACATGTCAAACTGAAGGATTTGGCTTTGAGGTGCTTAATGCCTGCAAATCTCATTGATAATTTTTTTTTCCAGAGCTGAGTTGAAACCTTCAGAATATGAAATTTAATAGCCTTTTGTTGTTTGGCACGCAAACATTAATATTAAAACCTTGAAAGACAATAGCTTCAAAGTTCTTGCAGCACACTGGATGCAGAGCAGAACTTTGACTAATGTTGGAAACAAGTTGCTGGGCTAGATGAATCTCGTAATAGCCATTATGTTTTTACTGAGAATTAAATGATACAGTCAAGGGAAAAGGAAGTGAATAATCTGTGTAATGGGGCTGACTCTACAACCTAGTTGTTTCATGATGGAAATTTTCTGGAGATATGTAAGGAAACGTTTGATAAAAATTCAACCTGTCCCTTAAATGTGCAAGTTTTTAACTGGAATTATCATCTAAAATGGTCTTTAAGTAGTACTGAGACAGTGTTTCTACAGTAGTCCTGTAGTCTATGATTTTCATGTTGTACCTGTAAGACCTCTTTAAACAGAAGTAGTTTTTGCAAATTGGGATTTATAGCAGTTCTGCAAACTGATTCCTATGTTTTCTTTAGCTGTTTTTTATCAGCAAGTGTTTTCACACAGGGATATTTCTTTGTTCTTTGTATTGAATATACCCACTCATTCTGGACTCTTTAACTTTTAGATTTCTCCATCAACTTTCTTCTGATTATTTTTCTTTCTTTCTTCCAGAAGATGAAGCAACTTTTTACTTTTATCAGTTTTTCTTCTTTGTCAGGAGAAAATCCACTCGGGACACTCTGACAGAATATTGTAGGTTAAGAATATTTTTTGCATTGTACTTAGATTTATAGTCATGTTAGCAAGTGAGGAGAGAGACACTGGTCAAATGGCACTTTATTCTCATTGCTTTTTAAATACATTCCTAAAAGGCTGTGGCTGCAGCCTGCTCACGTACTGTTCTTTTACAGTAAATTCAGCTGCCGACCTCTAAAGGAAATTCTCAAGGACACTCAATTTGAAGTATTAAGATTTCATTTTGTTCAAAACATGGAAGGCTTAAATGTGAACAACGATACTGAAAGTTAAGTAAATAAACCAAGACAGGTGTAAGGAAGAGAAACATTTAGCAAAAACTAGTACAGTATGACACAGGACAAAGTAAATTCTTTTATCTGGTGTATAAAGGGAGAAAAATCATTGTTTCAGCTTGCGAAAAATGGAAGCAAATACCACAGAGCTGTCCAGTGGATGGAGGAATATCAATGATGACATAAACCATGGAAAGACTTTTAAAAGACTGCTTTTGGGGAAAATAGAATCTGTCCCAAGATTTGCTGCTAATTCTCTGCAGAATATTTGCAAGGTGTGATGCATAATTGATTGAGGTTAGGTACCCTGTGTGTGGTAGGGTAGGGTAACGTAGTGTAAGATTTATTTTTTTTTTTTTTAAAGGTGGATATGACAGCATTACATCCCTTGTGGTTTTTTTAGTTGCTGTCATTGAATTGTTTTTCCATGATTTTTTTTTTAATTTTCATTTAAGCAATTAGCTGTATACTCACTGATACCATTTGTGATCATCCAAGCATTATTCTTGGTATGGAGTTTGATATTCCTTATATTGTTTGAAGAAATTTAAAAATTAAAAGCTGGTATCTGTTTCTTATAAAATATAGCTGATCTGATTCTGTAATCATAATGATTTAGTCTGTGTTTTGAGCTAGCTTGTTTGGTTCATAAGCTTTTTTATACATTAGAATTTTATGAAGAAAGTACTTAAATGTGTTTTCTGCTGGCCTTACTCAGTGGTAAGTAGTCAGCATAAAAATAATTCATTCAAGTAATGTACTGAAAATTTGAAAGACTGTAGTGGCATGTACTATCTGGTGAGGCTGGCATGTTTGTCTTTGATTTGATTTATCCAAGTTATGGAATGATGGTCTGTGACCAATATAATTAAGTACCTTAATACCTTCACTATGCATTTAATGGCTAGGTGTTCTTTTTTTCTCTAATCGTATAATGTTCTACCTGAGGAAACAGTTTATGACTTATATAAAACTGGGTGTTTCTTTTGACATGTTCCTGACTCAGCACAGCTCCAAGCCCAACTTCTAAAGCAGTGGTGCGTACTATAAATTTATTTGTAGACCAACAGTCTACCCATTTCTTTGCACAGGAAAGCAGCAAAATTTACTCATGGTTGTAAAAAACACCTTGTCTCATCCGGCTACATTGCATTTTCCCCTTTTACACTCTTATGCTTACACATGAAAACCTGCAAAGCTTTGCTCCGTTTACTTACGGCATAAGCTCCTTACATAATAACTTAAAAGGAATCCATAAAAGGAAAGGGTTTTTATCAGTGTGCTAAGAGCTCTTTTGGTTTTCTTTATGTCCTTGTGAAAGGTTTGTTACTGAAGTCAGAGCATGTCAAAATTAAAAACTACAGTAGTCGTACTTTATGAAGTATGACAGTCAATGTATATGTCTCCAGAGGTGGCCAAGAAAGTCAACAAAAGCGTTGTTGACATTCCTAGGTATTGCTAAAGTAAAACAGCAGGAAAAGTCCTGAAAAACTTTTCTCTTTATAATGAGGAAGAGAGAAGTGCCTGGGCAATTTTTTTGTTTGTTTGTTTTTACTGTAGGGCAAGGGAAGTTGCTTTTAATAACAAATAACACCATTAATGTATCCCTTGAATCAATTTGTTGAGGAAGATTTAAAAAAAAACCCCAACAAAACCCAGAAAAACAAACAGTGAGTTTGTAAGTGTTTGTGTGCAATTCACTATCATTTGAGGTCTGCACATTTATAGATAAATGTAGCCATACCTGCATTTATTCAGGGAAATTGCAACCCCACAGCGTTTTGCTCCTCATTTTAATTTTTCTCCTGACTGAAGCAGTATCTAGGCAGTCATGCTAAATAATTGCTGGGTAGTAGCCATATTTCTCCAGTTCACTTTCAAAGGGGAGAAAAATGGGACTTCACTTGAATGTAGAAATCCCACCACAATGTCAGTGACTGATCTTCTGCCATAGTTAGCTCTAAGGCTTAGCTTGTCTTCCCGATTCGCACAGATGGAACAAGTTTTTACATGTACTCAATGAAAAATATACTACAGAAAAAAATACAAAGTACCTAGTCATGAGAAAGAAAGTAATTCTTGACAGTAATTTTTCATTGTTAATCTGAAAAGTCTTTGTTACATAAAATGGCTCATTAACCAAAATTCAGCAGACTTCAGAGACTTCATGCATACGCCACAGTCTATGAGCCCTTCATCCATGGTAAATGCCATTGACTTTGGCTGCTAATCATCTGTATTTCTGTGATTACTTATTTTCCACTTTAAAACTTGTACAAAAATTGTCTTTTAGCCCTCTCTGGAGAGATCTAATAAGGCACTAATAGCAGCATATCAAATTGCAGAAAGTAGTTTCATTTACAGTTAGGTGAATGTTTTCTAAGCATATCACAGAGTGAATTTGTCTGATTGTATAAGTGATGTCATATTCTCAGTTGGCACTACCTGCTCGTAGGACCCACATGAGAGAAGAAGGACAAGGAACCATGTTAGGACTCACAGGTGCTGTTAGGAGGCTGGCTGAAGCCAGCACCCTCCCTGCCTGCCTCACTCCTGGGCTGGAGGCTATGTGGGGACAAGGTGTATTTCCACTCCTCAGCTGTCCCAGTTTACAACCCAACTTACCTGAAGTCAGCAAGGTGATACTAAATACCAGCTCACAACCTGGAGCAGCTGGGGCACATCCATGTGTCTTGCTTTTGTAGGGGCACTAACTTCCAGTGGAAAAGAGCAGAAAGTGGTATTGTTTTCTGCCACAACAGCTGCCTCCTCCTCTGTGCTAGAGCTCAGTGCCTGAGGGAGAGGCTCTCTACCAGCTTGTTTACAGGAACTAACTGAGGAGCACCATGTGCTTGAAGGCGTATTTTTGTGTGGACCTCCTCTCTGGGGTCAGGGTCTGTCTTACTTATCACTCTCACTTGTTTGCATTGTTCTTTCATTTAGAAAACTGCATTAGACTGTTGCTGGCGCAGTGTCCAAACAGTCATTTGTATTTGGAGTAAGTAGCTTGTCTCCATCAGTGAAGTGATTCATTTGGTGATGGATTCATTCTGATGTATAGGCAAGATTATTTCCTTCCCTCAAAAGTATTTCAAGAAAACTGTCTATATCTAACCTTACTGTTTTTTTCTTTCTATGTATGTATCTTATTACTGCAGCTGAATATTCCTTTTTCTGACATTTCATAGAAATTTCATAGAAAACTATAGCAATAGAAGGGTGTGGTTTCTTTCTCAACTAGAATCCTGTTGCTTTTTTAGCAGAAAAAACTATGAACTTTACATAAATTTTAAAAGTGTTTCTACTGAAAGCGATATCTGGAGGGAATGATTTGAACTTGTCTTTTCTATTTACTGAATGTCTGTTTTTTAGAGTTATGGCATTTCAGAATTTCAGAGAAAAAGAGATTAGTTTTGACTGCATTACCAGCCTTTATTGTAGTAAAAAGATGGCAAGAATAGGGGCTAATGTTAATTATTCTCCGCAGGAAAACTCTTGGAGATCGTTTAAAGCTTGAAGAAAAACTTGGCACGCTCGATGTGTCTGATACCACAGTAGGCAGCAAACAGGCAACATTCAAATTAAAGAAGGTGAGCTATATATATAATTTTTTAAGTTAATGTACAAGTAACTTTAGTTTTTGCATGAAAGAACAAGAACTTTAAAACCGTCAAACAAATGTCCCTCTTCATTTCTTTATAAGCTGCCAACTCTTCTGCTTCTTGCCAAGAGAATGAAAGCCTCCGGTAGTACTCTGTCTGTTTATACCCTTATAATTCAGGCAACACTCATAAAATCTTATGTTCCGGTGGAAAATACTGGCTTCCATCTTTTAATAGTTTATTTGCAGACATACCATCAGAAGCTTGTGACCTTACCTGACTTATATGCCAGGACTGATCCGGTCTTGGTCTGCAGGTCCAAATGCAATCAAGATGCTGTAGGTGACAGGCTTTCTCTTGGTTGATAATGTTACTAGGTTTCAGCATGATAAAAAAAGAGCTCCTAACCACCTTTGTCACTGAACTTGTGTAACACATCACAAGAATGAGCTCTGGTCCTCTTCTACTTGCCAAATTCCATTTGAAGTGAGTAGTTGACTGCTGCCTCCCTACATTTCCCAAAGGGTTTTGATTTCCCAGCCTAAGGAATTTTGTAGATCGCAGACAGGTGATTATAACGTGGGCAGTTAAATGCATGTGTGCATCTGCTACTGCTGAAGAACACTTAGGGATTTTTTGCTAGAAAATTGTTTTAGAACTGAGGAAAGGACGCATTATAAAAGCTGAAGATCGGTATTAATTGATACTTGAGCTGACAAAATGTACTTCAGTTAAAACTGCTTTTCCTCAAGTAAGCCTCTTTGCTATCATACATTTCCCCTTACCTGTAGTCAAATATTATTCTCACTGACAAAACTGCTCTCACAAGAATGGCTCAGTAGCTACTTGATTGTCGCATTGGGTATGCCTGAAAAAAAAATTTAAATAATCAGATTTATTAGACTATTTCTACCTTACTTGTTTTACCTGATTATTGCCCGTTTGCAGATGTCCTTTCTCATCTGTTTTTGATTCTTGTATTGCTGGAATTTAAAATGTGTTGACTGTGGAATAAGTCACAGATTTCTCTGCAGTGCTGTGTAGGGTAACCATTCTGGAGATTTTATCAACTGCTGTAACTGATACGTTAGTGTCTTGCAGCTAATTAAATGGGCTTTGCAGGGCTTAGAAAGCACAGGGGTTTTTTATAGAAGCTTTAACTTAGAAAGTGCAAAGCCATGAGGTTTCTTGTGGTTGATGGTGAACAATGAACTATCACCTTTTGCTAACAGTTTTGTGAAGATCTGGGAGTAGGGTGGAAGAAGACAGATATGGTGGTGGTTCAGAATGCCATTTTTACTTGTTTCTATCAGGTATACTGTAGCTTTGAGGGTCTTTTTTTAATATGTTGCTGCTAATGTATATGGATTTTTTTCCTGACTGTTAACAGATGATGCTTTATTGAAACAAGTGCATTGTGCTCATTTGCATTAAAAAGATTTTTAAAAGTCTAATTAAAAGAAAAACAGTGCATCTGCAGTGGAGATCTTTTCTCCGGTCTACAGAACAGCAAAATAAGACTTGCAGGTCTTCTCTCAAATAAACAGACCCTGTGTATATGTTCTGAAGTCCCAGGGAGTGGAGCCTGGAGAGCTGGGAAGAAGTCACACGATGCATTATGCTGTGTCTTTACACTCCTTTTCAGAGGATGAAGAGCTGAAGTTGGCAAGCTAAAAAAGGAATTTTAGTGTTACTCTGATCATCAGCTTCTGCTTTGTGATGCCCTTTCCTTAAAGTGCTGTAATAGTTAAGAGTAGATAGAAAGATTTAGTGGGGGAAAGAACTGTACTTCCGTAGGGTTGGTATCACTGGACTTTGTAAGTTAGTGGAATTGATACTGAACTTGGCTGTTAGCAGGCTCCCAAATGCCCAGCAGCTGCTCACAGATCCAGTGATGAAAGTGTTTGTCATTGATATGTCACAGTTTAGTTTTCAAGGGATTTTAGTATGGTTCCTACAGGTTGGCATCCTATTTTTCAACTTCAGCATGCTTTATCATAGCAAATGTAACAAAAGAACAGGGTTTCTAAAATACCTAAGTACTGAACACTACTAAGGAGGTGTAGAGGACGTTTAAAAAAAAACCCAAAACAAAAACCCACAACAGCAGCAACAACGAAGCTTCAAATGCAAATCAAGATCATTCTGTTTAAGTATACTAGGTAGCAGTCAACATTAAATTAAGTACAGTTTCTCAAGACCAGTCCAGATGAAGTCTGAAGAGATGGAGAAACTACTTACATTTTCACACAGTGGGTTTCTTGTTACCCTTCTTGCAGTGGAAACAGGAGTCACTGAATTCAAACAAGCCTATAGACTACTAGCTTTTATGACCATGCTACTGGTGTGACCTTATTGCTACATTTGGTAAATTGGTTCATATTTCACCTTGGCCAAAACGCTGTCTATGCATGCAAATCTCTAGCTCAAGTTTAAATGGTGCTTTAATGGGAGATTCAGGGAGAGATAGGCTGATGTATGGATGCTACTGATTACAGAATTGGATGCAGTGAAGATGCAGCTGCATATCCAGTAATTCAGTCACACTGCTAACACAGTTATCCTCTGCTGCCGTTGAAATTGCTGTAATTGCTGGCTTATTTTATAGCATGGGCAGTTACCTGAACTTGGCTAGTTCAAGTCTACTAGTTCCAGTTTATGCTTAGTTTGAAGACAAGCCTTAGTCTTCCAAAGAAAATAGTAGTTTATGGCTGTAAGAGCCATTTCATCTATGTGGTATGTAAATGAAACCCTTTCAGCCTGTTTTTGATGAAGAAGAAAATCATTAATACAGCACTTGCCACAGGAGCAGATATTTTAAACTCTTTTCGTGTGGAAAGTCTTTCTACAATTGCATACAGCATATCAAACACTTTCAAGAACTTCTAAGAACACTTTTTAGAAAACCTGTATATTTCAGCAATTTTAACTAATTTTTCTGTCTTTTTAAAATCCATTTGTACAAAAATGCAATGTGGTAATACTAGTTAACCAAAGCATATACTAAATAGCCTCAAACTGTGCTCTACTTTCTTAAGGGCATTAAAACATAAATTCTGGAGTGTAATTTTACAGTCTATTGTTAGACATCGGTTTTCATCTGAAATACATTATTTTATTCACTGGTTTTTGATATCTTTGTCTTAAATGTTTACTCTGAATTACTTGGAATGGTAATGCCTAGGGATACCCAGAATCAACAGGTATGGTATAAGACAAGATACCAGGGACTGTTTACAGTAACACTTCTAGATTTCCCTAATGGAATTCTGTCTTGACATATAGATACTTGAACAATGAGGTGATAACGTAAGTTTACAAGAACCTGAGTCTATTTTTGTTTTAATATTCCAGTCAGAGCAGCAAAAGAAACAGCAGGAAGCTGAGAAACTACATCGTCAAGAGAGGAAAACACTTAGGCGTCCTGCTAGTCATCTCAAGAGCAAACGTGGAAGAGGACGACTGTTTCATTGATTTTTATTTTTTATTTTTTTATTTTTTTTAAAGAAACTTCTTTTATCTCATTTTTCATTTGAAAAAGAGACTTTTTCAAATTGGGACACAGTACGAGTGTATTTGTATTTTGATTCATTGATGAACACAAAACACAGAATTTGCTAAACCTTGTACTGACTATTGAAAAGTTTATGAAAGTAAAAGTAATGACCAAAGGACACTACAAGTGTGGTGTGTTACAAACTCCAGTGTGAACTGTATTTGTGCAGAAATCACCCGCAACTGGTTATTGTGTAACCTTGAATGTTTTCTATATAAGAATTTACATAAACAACGAGGCTGCCTGTCTTTTATTTAACTTAAGAGCTGTGGGTTTTTTCTTTCTGAAATCTTCATTTGTGACTGCTTAGATAGAAGATCAAGGGTAAGTTATTTTGTCTAAAAACTTATCTTTACAAGGGCACAACAAAATTTTCTTTTCTTGTTCTTGAAGGATGGGACACAATTATGTGTTTCGAAAAACTGACTTTTGCTTTATATTTTTGAGTTGCCTTAGTAGCCAGGAGGAGGTACAAATGGTTGTCATGAGGGCAATGGAGAATGCCTGATTAGGTTCCTCTAAGTCACTTTATAAGGAAACCTCTCTTGTTACACCAGTGTACAAAGGTAATCTAGGAAGGATAGTCGTATTCAAAAGTGCATGGAGGGATTTCACGGTCCATTTGTGCTATCTCCACTTCTCCTGCCATTCCCTGCAACAGAATTGCAGCCCAAGCGCTTGTCTTGAAACCTGGGTATTATCTCCAACATTTAGAAAGGCCACAAAAGAAAAGGTTTGCAAATGTATCCAACTCCTGAAGGTTTGGTAGAGTAGAAGATGTGAGATACTATTTAATGGTCATAAACCTTTGAGCAGAAGGTGATGGGCAAATAAATTCCAGCAGAGTGTTTCTATTTGCCCACAATATTTGTACTTTCCTGATAGCAGTACTGATCTTCTGATTTACTGATGCTTCTTAAAAACATCAAGTGCTTACTTTATGGACTTCAGATTCTAAAATTGAGACAAACATCATGTCTGACATTTAGTAGGATTACTTATTTCACCATGGGTAATGAATCTTTGCTGTAGAAGTATACTATAGGGTAATAACTAACAGTGGAGCAAGTACTGACCTTTTCCCCTGCAAACTGTCCAGTGCTTTTGCAAGCAGAGGGCCTAAAGGAGGGAAGCAACTGGAACAGTGACAGGGGCTACAGGAAGGCCGGGGAGGGACATTTTACAAGGGCAGGTAGTGATAGAATAAGGGGTAATGCATTTAAACTAGAAGAGGGTAGATGCAGATTAGATATTAGGAAGAAATTCTTTCCTGTGAGGGTGGTCAGACACTGGCACAGGTTGCCCAGAGAAGCTGTGGATGCCCCCTCCCTGGAAGTGTTTAAGGGCAGGTTGGATGAGGCTTTGAGAAACCTGGTCTAGTGGAAGGTGTCCCTGCTGATGGCAGGGGGGTTGGAACTAGATGATCTTTAACGTCCCTTTCAACCCAAACCACTCTGTGATTCTGTGATTATTGAGTTGAATTTTGTGAATATTACCTTTACTCAGAATCCTTAGGACCAGATTTAATATGTTTTGGTAAGCCAGCTGTGGTTCAGCATAGATCAAGTGGTGTATGTTCCCATAAGAAGCACATTAAGGCCATGCCAGTAGCCTCCTATTCTTAAATAGATTAGTTTAGTTAAATAACTTAAGAAGCTAGAACCTACGTTAAGGAAATGATTGGTTCTTTTCTATATCTTCTTTTTTGATTCCTGAAAGAATGCTTGTTGCTAACCAGGATACAGCATCTCTTCTTGATTTTTGTCTTTCAAACCCATAATTTACACAAGCAGTTTACTACTTAAGCAAACACAGTAATTTTTACCTTTGATCCTAAAGGAGCTTTATTTATTACTTTTTAAAAGGCTTTATAAATTGTCCTTTTGCTAAATAAAAAAAAAAAAAAGTGAACTTAGGATCCAACAAGAATCAGTGAATCTCCCCAACACTGTAAATCTTTTAAAGAGTCTTGGAGGTTCCTAAGTGTTATGCTTTATAAACCAGAGAGGTTATTAATCTGGTCTGGTCTCCCAGACAGTATTTACCATAGAAGTTTTATAGTTTTTTCAGTAAAAACCTTGGTTTCTCGTAGCCTGATGCCTTTTTTGTTTTGTTTTGTTAGATGGTAGAATAGTCAGTCACATGGTTAAATTTACTTTCTTCTCCCTGATTTAATTTTACCTGCTTTAATTCGTTGCCTCTGTTTTTTAATTAGATTGTTTCCTTTAATTTAAAAATGCCTTTTGCACCTGGTATTATTATCTTTAAAACATACACTGTAATTTTCATTTCTCTGTCCTTGCATTCAACAAAAGGATGAGCCTCTCGATACCTATTTTTTACTTCTAGCTTTCAAATTTCTGCGTTTTTCATAAGCTTCTTATGCTTTTTATTTAACACAGAGCTTTCCAGTATTCCAGTGTCAGTCTGACCCAGGCTGTCTGTCAAGAAGTACCATTATTACTCCTCTTTAGGCACTCAGAAAATATAATGTAGTTGTGGTTGCTCCAGGTCGTGTCCCTCTTTTTGGAGTCTTGTCTTTTGCTAACATTCAAGCATTTGAAATCCAAGTGCAATGGCAAGTTATGTTTGTACTGGTGCAACATCTTTCCCCTGGAGCATTGTGTTATCTCTTAGAAGTTACCAGCAAGCAGTTCAGGTGTGATTGCTTCATATGTATGGCTATACTGAATGTGGAAAGTTAAATGGTGGAAAATTGCCACCATTCTGGCTGATACAGAGTTAGGGATTAGGTGGACAGAACTGACACTGTAAGAACAGTAATTTAGAGGAGTTTACTCCTCCCCATAGTAGGCCTAAATCCCATTATGTTTGATCAAGAGCTAGAAGTGCATTTACAGTTTAAGGCAGCCTTATTTCAGCAGTGAGTTTGTTGGCTGTCGAGAGCAGTAAAAAAACAAAAGATGCGGTTCATCTGCAGGGTAGTACTGAACAGAGTTTGAAACAGTTGACTTCCAGCTTAGAAGAAGTGTATGCTGTTTTGAGATTCTCCTGACTGGCACTGGTTTAGGTCAGTGTTTTGCTTTCGTGCACTTAGAGAGTACCTTATTATGCTAATACTGATCATCTATTTAGGTTGGAGCCTTATGATTAAAGGAGTATACTTTGTCCTGATAGAAGGCACATGCAAACTGTCCAAACATACATAAAAGGTATCTGGGATACACTTGAAATAGTGTTTGAATATACTAGGCATAACCAGTGAGATGCCTGGAAAGGTAAGATTGTGACTGTGATTTAAATATTACAGGAAGCAAATGCAGAAACTGGAAGACAGGTTTGATGCACTTTTAGTAGCTTATGTTATTCAGAAGATAGTCCCTACTGTTTGGGGTTTCCAAAGCACTGAAGGCTTTGCATGCAAGTATCCTGTGTTTTTATGTGCAGTGTATATAAACTGTCTCTAGTGTCCTGCTCAAGAATCTGAATATTTGTGAACAACATACGTAACTTGTTTGGTTGTGATGTGCTTCTTCAAAGAGGGAGACTGTACTGTGTTGTAAAGTCATCTGCTTGCCTTTGGCCATGAACACCTGCCTTGCTGGCAGTTCTTACTTCAATGGTTTCTTCACTTGTGCACATTATGCAGTCTCCATCGTGGCTATAACTGAATTCATGCTCTACTGGATAACCAGTGGCTGATGCAGATTTTGAAAGACCAGAGAGAATTAACCAGAAAAAGGCCTACAGTGCCAAAGGTCTGCTGTGCCTGTATTCTTGAAGGAAGCACACATCATTCTAATACAGGCAGATGTATGCCCAGCATGTCTCTAAAACAGAAAGATAGTATAAAATTTAAAAAATAATAAATTAATTGAACTAATATTTATTCTCATGCTACTTTTTCCCATGAACCAGCATCTGGTTAGAATCTGTGGTACCCAGAAAAGTGGATTTCCTAGCCTTGATCTAACTATTAAATGTCTGAAAAAGGGTGATGTTCTTTTTATGTTGCTCACTTTGGTCAGGAGAAGTGTTTGACATTTGCATTTTGCTAACAGTGGAGCATGGCTCTTCAGGGTGTCCAGCGCTGGCACCCTGGGGCACAGGTGAGCTAGAGTTGGTGGGCTGTACCAGGCTCCCTGGCACGTGTTCAAGCCCAAGAGATTTTTGGTGAAAGAGGGATGAAGGTTCCTTGCAAACCTTGCTTTTGAGGTGTTGGGGAGCAGCAAGAGTGGGCAGCTCTGTGAGGGATGGCAGGCTGGGGGCTCAGGGTGACCAGGCAGGCAGGGGCAAGTGACCTCCCTGACAAGAGGTGCAGTCTGCCATTAGCAAGGAAGAAGAGCAGTGGGGTGACAGCAATGAGGTTCAACCAATGGACCAGGCAGACAAGTTTGTAATGACAAGGCAGGTCCAAGGTCAAGGGAGCAGGTCAGGACCTGTGAGGTACTTGGGCAGGCATGGGCACACTGTGACATAGCTTAGGCGAGGACGAAGGGTGACGTAGCTCCAGGCAAAGCAGGTGCAGGCCTCTGGCAAGGCTGCTCAGAGCTTTCTCACACAGCTCTTCTCAAAGCAGACTGGTCCCCAGTTATTTGGCCAAACTGCTACCAGAGTTGGCTTTCAGCACAGCAAGCCAAACCCTTGGCAAAGTGGGGGAGAGGTAGCAGAGCCCTAAGGTCCCATGTAGGGACCTAACATGGAGCATGCTTAGGTTCTTGAGACTGATGAAGCGGAACAGCTGTTTGGAGGAAGATCTGAGAGTTTCAGTGAAAGCTGACCTATTAATCAACATCATTGCACCCAATTAACTTCATAATGCAACCGGAGCAGACATTTCTTAAGTATCAGCCTGATTACAGCAAACTTTTTTCAGTCAACTGTACTTAATTTTCTGTGCTTCAGGATTGATCCAGTATTGCCATTCCTAGAAGCTGAGCCCAGCTTCTGGGATCCTTTTTGATGTTTAAGGTTTGTAATCTAAGGTAAGAGTGATCAGATGCTGTGGTCTTGTGGAAGCCCTGATTGTTTGATAGGTATGAAAATTTAGTGGTGAGAATCAATTTAAAAACTCCCTGTAAGTATTTTTACAGATTGTGGTTAAATGTGAGTGAAATACTAGTGAAATAAAGAAAAGACCTGGATCTGATGTGTCCTCTATGCTTCAGTACTTTTAGTCCACAAGGTATGGTTTACTTCAGATAGGCTGTTAGTCACTGAACAAACATTGACCCAAAACTATGTGTGTGGTGTTCTTTCCAAAACACTATTACGAAGCCAAGAAGTGTTCTGTGTTCCTGTGGCTGGTGTAAGCCTGAAATGGAGAGCATCCATCGGTTTATACAAGACAATGAAAGAATTTACTGTACCACGCTACTGGTTTTTAGTATCTGAACAAAATAGTGAAATGTGATTTAAAATATTCCCCTGCATAAATAGGAAGGGTGTGTAAAATGTATAGATACATTTTATACTTAACTGGGTTTGTTTATATATGGAGCTTGAAGCAGGTATGATTTGAAATGACCAGATTCAGGAAGAGTTGTGAGGGAGGGTGTGACAATTTTCCAATTACTCCATCTTGCTTTGCAGCAGCCTTTTATTTTTGTGTTCTCCATGTTTCCAGATGGGAAAACAAATAATAGAATTGAATTCCAGGAAGAAAAGACCAACTTTCAGATGCAGTAGGACAGAGAAGCAGTACAACGGTTTACCTGGGGAGGTTGTGCAATGTCCACCGAAAGACTTGTGATGTCAGATTAAACATCTGCAGGAACCCTGTGGGTATAGTGGAGCCTGCCTTGAGGAGGAGGAATGGATTAATGAACTTGAGAGGACTTCTCCAGCCTGATGACTTTATGAATGTTGTTAGGGTATAAGGAAGGAGTGCATGCAGCATTAACTGACTGGAGTAATTTTTCCCACTTGTCCCATCCTTCAACTGAATCACTCACTAGTTTTATCTTTTTATCTCTTTCATAAAGATTAAATACTTTTTTTGGCTTCCTTCCATAGCTAATATATTTTGTCTGATCTTGGGAAGTATGGGGTTTTTAAGCTGAATGAAAGCACATAAATCTATTAATAAACTTTAGCTCTTGATCGTTATCTTTGTGTTTCAAAGCCCATTTTGCTCAACAATTTACTCTTTGTGATTAACATATAGAATACAGAATGGTTTGGGTTGGAAAGGACCTCCATCATCTAATTTCAAGCACCCTGCCATGGGCAGGAACATCTTCCACTAGACCAGGTTGCTCAAAGCCTCATCCAACCTGGCCTTAAACACTTCCAGAGAGGGGGCATCGACAACTTCTCTGGGCAACTTGTTCCAGTGTCTCACCACCCTCACAGGAAAGAATTTCTTCCTCATATCTAATCTAAACCTCCCCTCTTTCATCTTAAAGCCATTTCCCCTTGTTCTGTCACAACCTGTCCTTGTAAAAAGTTCCTCCCCAGCCTTCCTGTAGCCCCTTCAGATACTGGAAGGCTGCTAGAAGGTCTCCCTGGAGCCTTATCCAGGCTGAACAGCCCCAACTCTCTCAGCCTGTCCTTATAGGAGAGGTGCTCCAGCCCTCAGATCATCCTTGTGGCCTCCTCTGGACTCGCTCTTCTTATGTTGGGGGCCCCAGAGGTGGATGCAGTATCAAAACAAACAATTTCTAGTACAGCCTGCAGAAAATAATTAGATTTAGCAGAGCTTGTAGTTTACGCAACTGGAGGAAAAGGAATTCCTGCATTTTAAAGATTCTGAAGATGGGTAACTGTAAACCTTGCGACACAGTTCAGGAGTCATTCCATCTATAAAACTGGGTATTGCTAATTTCCACACCCATTTCCCCATCTATAATTTAGGCATTCTCTTTCTGTCCCATTCCCCTCTCTGATGACTCTGCTTGCGTTAACTGCATTTTAGTATCATTTCCTTCATCTTTTCTTTTTTTTATTATTATTTTTTTATGTGGCCCAGATCCTTGATGCACATGGGGCTTGGTGGCAAATTGCTATTGAGAATATGTCACACATTACCCTGCATTTGTACAGTAAGTGGCATTTCTGTACAAAATACTTGTGAGCATCCTGTGGTACAGCCTGGTTTGCACACTCACAGATCAGCAGAGGTAAATTGAGCTGATTTCTCTGTAAGTGAATGAAAACTGCAATGCCTGTAAATCATCCATACTAATGTAAATTGAGAAATGTGTCTGTTGCTGACTCTGTTTTTCAGGATCTCATCTTCTGTTCTCTGCTTAGTGTTTTATTTAGACTGTGGTGCATGTGCAAGGAGTGAAGATCGACCCTGAGCATGTTCAGAAAGGAGTCATTTTTTGAAAGACTTTGAAAGATATAATTGCAGAGATAAGTGCTGCATTTCCTTGTCAGTTACATTCAATTAGAGTTTAAGTACAATAATTTTACAGCAAGATCAAGTATGAGTTTAAAACGGTATCGTTCCCAGGGTGGTCATGCTTTACAAGTGGCATTTAGGTCAGCTTACCTATGAAAGCAAGTCCTTGTTCCCATTTACTTCTTCATTGAGTGGGACAGAAGTGAAAATCACATTTCCTCATTAAAGAGAAAACTAGGCAGTTGAAGTGGGAAATACCAGCCCAGCCCTAATCAAAATTTATGCTCCCAGTTCCTGGAACCACCCTTCCCTTCCCTACAGCAGTTTCTGCCAAAGCTGCTCTGTCTCTCCCACTTATTATCTCTTGTTTTAACATCTGGCTATTTTTTATGGGGTGCCCATCTCTACACTCCAGTTTTTCTATTAGTATCAGGGTCTATAGTACAAATTTGTACAGATACAGCACAGATTTGAGGATGATCACTAAAATGGTAATAATAGATGGGTAATGGGCACATCTTGATGGATATGGGCACATCTTGAGCAGAATAGATTTGTGTGAACTTGGAGATGTGGAGAGCTGTGACATCAAAGTGCACAGTGGGGGTTTGGGGAGCTGGCAGTCACTTGTGTGCACGTCATTGGCAATAGGCAGGGAGAAATGATGTTTTAACCCCAAAAAATTCCACTCTTACTGCTCTGTGTGCATCTGTACCACTGTGCTAGCTCTACTTCATTAAGGGTCTGGGTGTTCTATATTTTTTTCAAGAATTTTACTTCTGCATTAGTACAATTGGGTACATGCACAATTACATTGCATTATGTACAATTATACAAAAGGTTCAACGTTCAAAAGCATTCAAATTATATATAATCTGACTTCAGTAATGAAAATTATGCCCATTCCATTTACCAACACTTCTTCTGTAAATGTATTTTCTGATGTGTTTTAACCTTTGTAATACTGCAACTTTATATCACAGGTGGAATGCATACAGCAGGGGTCACGGAAGACCACGTACTTACCTGTGAAGATTTAATCATCTTATGCAAATGAGAATGTTGTGAAAAGTAATTATCTTGTCTGTTAGGATTTTGCTGATATTCTTGTAAACTGAATGAAAAGGGAAGTTTGCAACACTCCTGTCATAGCTACTGTGTTTTATTCCTGTCCCAGATGTAAATAGGAGATTGCCCAACAGGACTATGACACTGTTGCACTGAAAATATGAGGCAATATTTTAAACGGATCTCCACAGCAAATAAATATCCTCTATCTGAGATATTTTAGACAGGTTCCAACAAATCACTTTTGCACAATGCCATGGTAACTACAGTGCTGCAAGTTAAGTATGACTAGAAGCAGAGCATAGGTGATCATGGTGCAGTGCTTAGGACGGGGCCTGACACCGTTCAGTTTACGAGTATAGACATGGGCAAGAACATTGTGTGCGATATCCCACGTGTGTGTGTAGCTGGGGACTCGTATCACTAAATTAACCATAGTTTAACCAGTTAAGGGAAGAAATCAGAAGTATTGTTAAGTTTAGAAAAAGTTATTTTAGGAGAATTTGAAGGAGACTATCCTTTATTTCCATGGTCAGTCTCTCAAACCATGAGAGCTTCCAGTCAAAACTGGAAGAAGATGGAAACTTCTCCAGAGCACAGATAAGGCATGAGGCTATTTCAGGTATTCAAAAAACTCTTGACCTCCCTGGAGTGGTGGGAATGAAAGCTGACTCAGTAGTGGCCTTTTGGATATATCTGAGAGCAGGGCTGCTAGTATATGGTCGGTATTTAATGTCACCAAAGCAAGGGAGATTTTACACCCACGTGGAGAGAACACTGTGCCTCAGAGTACTGGAGGATGAAATAACCAAACAGTTGAGGCAGGCAGCTCCATTTTTCTCCACCATTTTTCCAGAGGATCTCTCTTTATGTTCCTTTGTTCTATGATGTGTATGTGATGTCTGCTGAAGCAATTTCTGGAGAGCAAAGCCCAACAGTGGATGTCTTTCTTGCTCTCTAGTGATACATGTTTCCTCTTAATTACAGAAAAGTAATTGAACTTTCGTGTCAGTTAAGATGTACTATTTCTCCCTGCCTCTGGAGATGTGGGGAAGCAGAGCTCCTTCCTTCAAAGAAGCCACTGCTCCCCATGAAGTTAGAGGAATTTCTCTAGAAAGAGGTAATTTGGGTAAAGAGTAAGGCAATCAGTAAAGCAGCTGGGAAGGAAGGGAGAGAGGAGAGGTGGAAAATCATTTGAGATCTGGCCAAATGTTTCTCTTAAAACACTTTCCAACAGAGAAAAGAGCTTCTCAATGTAAATGTTGAATTTTCAAAAGCTGAAACTGATCTATTCTGGTTTTGGATTTTTGGTGAAGACTTTCTAGCTTTTAATTTTAACATGATTCTCCTAGAGGGTATGGTCCTGTTCTGACCTGCTCTGGTTTCTCACACTTCAGTGTCTTTTAAAACTGGATTCTTCCAGCCAGCAGGACAAGCTGTTCAGGTAGAAACAGTGGTGTAAACTCTTTCAAACTTTTTTTTCTGGTTCCTCATCCCCCCCCACATATCTGGAGTTATTGGGAGCTGATAATTGGCCACTATCTAATCACAAGGCCTGAGTCAGTGAGTGCCCATGTGGAGCAGCAGTCTGCAGTGCTGGCAGCTTGTGACTGCTGAAGTGCTGAGCTGCCTGAACCCTTCCTATCTTCCCTTCTGGATGGGTAGGCATGTTTTGACAGTGACAGCATCAAGAAAAGTGACTCGCAGCAGATGTCGGCAAACAGGTTTCCCAGCCTCCTTTCAGCTGATGGAAAATGGTTTTAGTGAATACTGTTCAGAGGACAAAACAAGTTACAGGAAGCTTTGTAGGCAACCTCTTCATTTCTTCAAGCTGTCTTTAGCTGTTAAGTCCTACCAGGAAACCAATTTCTGTGCTAAGTAGGAATAGTGGGAATGAACATTTATTATCAGTGCTGATGGTTTTTTTTTTTTCCTAGTGTAATTGGGATTTGGTGACCACTAACTGAGAGAAGCTAAGGGGAAATAATTTCTTAATCATAGGAAGCTTTGGAGCTTCTGACTTAGAGACAATCCTACTTCTGGCTTACTTCACGCATCACTTCATCTGTCTCATCACACTGAGGAATGCATTTTAGGGCACCTAAACTAATACAGCAAGAGAGAAACCAGGCGTGCTTAAGAATCTGTCATTGTGTAAGGTACTCGTATGGCCAACAAACTTCTACTGTATTAGATTGTGTAATTCCCAGAGGTTAAAATTTCTCCTTCTTGGCTAAGGCAAGAATTTGGACTGGCCTCTAAGCTTACTCAGAGGTCAAAGGTGCTTGGATCTAAGAACATCGGCTTATCCCTGCTTTGACCACAGCTTAGAAATCTCCATCACAAGGCTGACCTAAGAGCTTGGCAATAGCAATGCTTCCAGCCTTCCCTCTACCGTGCATTCTCTGAGCAATCTTCCTGCTCTTTCCTGAAAGCTTTCAGTATGTCAGCACATTTTGAGGTCAATATATCTAGAAATATATGGTGTTCCAGAAAGATACCATAAGCTCCCTGTGGGGCTTAGTCAGTGTTCCTCACCACCAAGCTGAAAAACAATAGAACCAAAACTGTCCATAGTCAATTATATTTTCTTCCATAAATATTAAGGGTCTCTGAAAGTAAAGGAAAGCTGGCCACTGGGTGCAGAGACAGAGGACTAAGCCCTAAGGCAGAAGGACATAAATAAACAAGGGACAATAATGATTCTGAGGCATCTCAGTGTCAGTCTCTCAAAGCATCTCATGCAAATGCCTCAAAATAAAGCAAGACATTTGAAAGCTACTCAAACAGTTTGAACACCCTTTTGCATGTTGATTTCAAGCATTGAAAGAGGGGAAAAATTGTTATATCAACAGGATCTCTTGTGTTTTAACCAGAGAAGCAGTGATGTCATGAGAGCTAGCTATGGTGACCATGCTCCAAATCCCTCAACAACAGATCTGTAGCTTGGGTTGACTAGCATGTGATTGCTGAGAAAGACTTACTTTTCTCTCAGTTTAAAGTTCTGACTTTGCTACATAACTAAAGCAGCCCAAAGGCAGAGAGTTAATCTGAACGACCGGTACTTAATTTGTATTGGCACTCATGGATGCTACTTACATTAATTACAGAGAACACATAGCACAGGATGAACTATTACTGAATCATTTCTTAGATTTCTTAAGCATAAGCCAGCTTTCATCCCACATGCAAGGCTTTGAACTGTTACTGAATAATTTCTCAATTCATTTTCTTTGGGCTTTTATTCTACCTGCAGGTCTTGTCTTTTCCACCTACACAGCCTCCAAAACAACAGGGTCAACCCTGCTGCTTTGACGCGAGCCATGCTCTCACTGACGCATCAAAGCAGTTATGCCTGTGTTGAGATGATGTTGGCCGTATGTTTACTGTGACAACTGCAAGGTACTGCCTGGCTTACTGGTTGCCTGTTGGTTTGGGGGGTTCTGGTGGGTGGAGTTGAGGGGAAGAAGTATATCACACTGGGCTAAGCTGTTTAGGTGCAGTGAGTTCACCAGCTCTAAGGGCTGCTGCCCTGACCCCTGATGATGGCCGTGCAGAGCAGTCCACGATTCCCACTCTGCGGCAGAGGCCAGAGGTGAGTTGTGCACAAGGCTAGCAGGGTGTCCTCCCCAGGGAGCCAGATCTGATGTATCCGTTGTGTAGACCCAGTTCCTGGTTGCCAAATAATTTCCCAACATGGAAGGAGGATGCAGGGAAACACTGGAAACTCTGTAAGATTTCTGCTGCTCCCTCACTTCATACCCATTCCCAGTATATGTGCTATGGTCGGTCCCAAAATTGAAAGGGTTGAGACAAGGACCACATCTCAGAAGAGCAAGGTGAAAGTTTTTGAATCCACTGAGTAGTTCTGTCAGAGCACTGTCTTAACTGGTGTAGGAAGGAGCTGGAGTTTTGGTCTGCTCTGATGGACAAGACCTTTTACATCTTTGCTTTGATTTTCTGACAGTATGGCACATCATACCTCAGGAAGGTGGTTAAATGCAAATGGGTTCTGCCTTGCACAGGAGGCAGGAAAGAAAAGGTGCATTCCCTGCTCTGAAATTGGTGATTTAATTAGAGACAGAATTTGTCAAAACAGCTCTGTGCCCCGGTTGCTGTTGCTAAGGATTTAAAACAAAGACTCCCTTTTCTACTAGAAGACACCATTTGAAGGAGGAGGGGAATCTTTAAAAAATGTTTATAAATAAAAAAAAAGAATTAACTGATTTTTTTTTTCCTTCTTCTGTTTTACTTCTGATGAGCTGAGGGAGACCAGCAAAGTCTACTTTTGTGTGGTTTGTGCCCTTGAAACTCTATGGATCCTGCTCACAAAGAAGTCTGCAGCCACAATCAGGAACAGTTCAGGTCTTAAATGCCATTTTCGTTTAGGTTTTATATGTAGAAGGCTTTGAGGTTTCACCTGGAGAACAGATTCCATATCTGGAGATGAATGCACAGGTTCCTTACGTGGCTATAGGATTAGACAAGGGTAATGGGATTGCAAACTCTCAGAGCACTTGGGGAGAGATGAAAAACCTGTGAAGCTTTGCAGCTTCAGATGAGTTGGTACTGCTCTTGTGAAACTTTTATTTGAGCAGTGCGTAGTTATGGTGTAGCCCATGTCTGCTTGGAGACATGACACTTGTTTCTACAGCAGCAGCTTCTAACTAAGTCACCCAGCCATCAGCAGTATTTAGCTTGGGGACAGCCATGGCTGGACATGGTTTCTGTGTCCTTGGTACCTCATCTTCCGTGTACTCCTCAGGCTTCCCCTTGAAGCCTGCAGATTTTAGCATCCACAACACCTACTGCCACTGCATGGTGAGACACTTTCTGTTGCTATGCTGTTAATAGTATACTTTACCTTTTGCTTGGAAACGAGGCTTGGTTTCTGTCAGTTGTCATGGGGTAAGAAGATAGGTCCTCCTATGGGTTAATAAGTTGTTACAGGTAGGAAAGAAAAGGTGACAGTAAAGGGGCAGTTTCCCAGACAGGAGGAGCGTAGATGGGCTGGGTTACAGGGACCTGCATGGAGCCCTGTGCTCTTCCATGTATCTATAAGTGATTTGGAAAGATAAATCATCACCCAGGAAAGTAAAAAAATAAAGAAGGCTGCAAAGAGCTGTAGGAGACTTCAGTAAACATGGGTAGAAAACAAAGTGACAGCTTTCACTGTGGCATGCTGCAACACGGCAGTGGCACGTCAGCGAAGGGATAGAAACAGGCAGGAAAATCCAGTCAGCTGAGGGGCACAACAGTGAGCTCTCAGCTTGTTATTGGAATTCAGGAAGGATCTTGTCACTGGAGAAAGTTCTCTGAAAGCATTGTTTCAGTGTTCAGCAATAGCCAAATGTTATTGGAAACGAGAAGAGAGGAAGAGGAAAAAAATTAATAAATATCTGTGCTGTACGTAAACCCCCAGATCTCCTGTACCTTGGGTGTTATGTTTAGTTCTGATCACTTCACTTGAGAAAGGATGTGGTATAACTATGTGCTGAAGAGAAACGGATTTTTAATGAGACATGAAGAGCTTCCTTGCACAAAAAGATTAAATAGCATGGGACTTCTCCACTTGGAAAGAAAGATGGCTGAGCAGACATATGGTAGAAGCCTATAAAATAGGTAGGCTATTATGGAGGCCAAATGTAAGGACTAGTCCTAGAAGGGGTGAGATATGATCACAAGTGAGGTTGGGTTGCAAGGTGGGTGTTGGTCTCTTCTCCCAAGTGACAAGTGATACGATGAGAGGAAACGGCCTCAAGTTCTGCTAGAGGAGGTTTAGGTTGGATGTTAGGAAAAAATTTCTTCACTGAAAAGGTTGTCAAGCATTGGAACAGGCTGCCCAGGGAAGTGGTTGAATCACCATCCATGGAGATATTTGAAAGACATTAAGATGTGGCACCTAGGGACATGGTTTAGTGAGCATGGTAGTGTGGGGTTGATGGTTAGACTTGATGATCTTAAAGATCTTTTCCAACTTTAATGATTTTGTGATTCTATGATCTACTGAGATTTACTGTACCTGAGAACCTGGATGCCATCTCCAGCTCAAGGAATCCTTAAATCAGTGATTGGCTGAAGCTGGAAGCATGTATTGAGAAAAAGATCACTCTGTACTTGTCCTGTTCCTTATACCCTTCCTTACGTACCCATGATGGAGCAGGTGACTTTGGTCTGCCCACGTTTGTATGCTGCTGTGAGCATGCTGAAGGCTGTGAGACTTCCAGCACAGGAGCTTAAGAGCAGATTAGCTAAATGTCTCTCTGATGCAGGGTAGGTAGAGCTTATCCTGCTTCAGAAGGAAAGCCAGGCTCTGGGACCTCTGAACATCATTTTGATCCCATTTCCTACAATTCTGTGGAAACAGTGAGTGAAAGTGCCTACTTCTCCACTTTCCACCTCTGAGCTGTCATCAGGACATGACAGAAAGGGGTCCTGGGTGCTAAAGGGGAAGAAAGGCTAAAACAAGAGCAGAGCCTGCAGCTGGCATGTAATCTTCCCACCACTGCAATCACTGAGGAGGCTGAGGGTGAGTTACACCTCCGAAGTGCACCAAAGCAGACAGGCCAGGATGTGACCCAAAGGCCAGGCGAAGCCATAAACTGGGTTTGTAGGCGCTGGAGCCAACATGGTGTTAGTCTGCTGTGTTCCTGGCAGCAGTCCTGCCTACAGAGGACTCCAAGGGGCAGAACGAGGTTGCTTCAAGCCCTGGAAGAAAGGAATTGCAACCACTGAGCCTGTAGGTATGATCTGCTGTTATCGCAGCAGAAGTGGTGAAGGTCCAGATGAAGCATCTAAGGATCAGTTTCACAGCATGTCTGGCTCATGAACTTTGCATGGGAAAAAGGACAGAACAGGACTGGGCTTACAGGACAGATAGCAGTCTCATCCCTACATACTGCTCTTAGTTTCTCCTTTTGGTATGACTGTGGTTTTGAACTCTAAGGTAACCTGCAACACCCTGCTGCCAGGTACAGGGTGATGTTGATGGTAGGGAGGGCAGCTACAGCAGATGCTGATGCTCGTGCACCTCAGAGTGCACATTATTCAAGGCAATGCCATGGAGAAATTACCAGCGACTGAGTCTCCCTCCCTCTGCCCCAGCAAAGCTGATCCTTGCAGAGAACATTGAAAATAGACAGCAGTAGACTTGAAGAGCTAACAGACTATGCTGGGGAAAAACCATGAAAAAAGAAAATAAGAGTTATATACTTGCAGTTACAGAGATGAATTGAGCTCCCAAGGAACTCAAAGAACACAGCAAGAACTGGCATTTGAAAACCACAGCATGCAAGAAAAGGTATAAGCAAACAGTGAATTAGTGCATATTCCCCTACGTCCTCTTTAAAAATGCCTGAAGATTTATGTGAGCTACAGCCTTTTTTTTCCAAGGACTTACTTTGAGGTCTTCTGTTATTAAAAGACAAGTAGTACTGACAGGAAGATAGCTGAACCTCTAGCCTTCAGTCCAGCTTGCCAGCCCTCAGTCCAGGAGACTGGAGCTGCATTTAACCACAAACACCCAAGCCTGGAAATCCCTCCTCAGAGGCAAAATAGCTTCCAGGCTGTGACTAGCTATTGTGAAGAAACTTGAAGATGCCTTCCATGGCCATATCATGCATGTTATGAGGCTGAGCAGCCAGAAGTATTTAATGGCTCCTGCCCAAGTCAACCTCATAGTGTCTACCACATATAAAGTATGAGTAACACCCAGTCTTTGAACCACAAGTAAACCACTTCAGTGTAGTTCCATCAAGGTATGTTCTACAAATAATAATTGCAAACAGCTCCCTGCAGTCCATAAATGCATTCCATCTCCACAAGCCCTCTCCTTTTCCGATGGGGCAAGATCTTGCCCTAAAGCTTTTGAAACCAGAGCAACAAATGAAAATATTTCCAGCTTGTTTTTAACTGTTGCTGACAACCTCTGAAGTGATTAGAGAGTGTGTTGCTTTCATTTGTTTGTTTTTTGTTATGTTATTTGCATTCATTAAATGCAGGCGTAGGACAAAAAAAATTAGAGCAAAAGAGTTGTGTTTGTGGAATAAAACCTGGTTGGAAGAATGCCAGTCTGACTGCTAGTAGTCTTGAAGGTGGCATTACTGTAATTCTACTGGAAAATAGAGCCTAACAGGACATAACCACTCCTGTTCCAAAAGTACTTCTGTATTTAACATAGACAGACTGAAGGAATCACATCAATTTTAGCTATGTACATCCTGGAGCCATCGCCTGATAGTTGCAGGAGGGAGATGATGTGGTATCAGCCCATTATTTTTTGTGTGTCCTTATTAGCTTCCAGCATCAAGGAAATCAAAGATTACATTGCAACATCCCAGCTAGGATCCTAATGAGTGTTTACAGGGAGCAATTTTTTTGTTAGGAACTGCAGCTTTGGCCTGTTTAAACTCTGATCTGAATTCCCCGGATTCTTTAGGCAGGATTCTTGAAGGATTTGGGCACAACTCACAACAAGGGCAAGAAGATTGAGGTCTCTTACACAAGCTGTCTAGAGAAGCCTTCGTCTCTTCACCTCTGAGGAACAAGGCATTTTGGGGGTAGGGCCCCCCTTGCTCAGCAAGCAGGATGGATGCTCTACACAAATTCTTAGCTTGGACTGCAGAAGGAAAGAAGTACCCTAGAGCCTATGGTTAAAACATTCCTCTATGAAGCATTACTCATTTGCACCCAAATTAATATTTAAATATTTTGCAGATCCCAGGACAGTTTCATCAGGTGAGGTTGGGATAACGCCACTCAGAAGGATGTTTGGAAGTGATTATCAGACACTGCTCAGAGGGAGGTCTCCGTCTACATGCCTGTTCTCACATAGCAGAGGAGACTTCAAAACCCAATTCTGCATCATGTTTCTTCTCCCTTTCTGTACTAGCTCTGATGAACCTTTTGGATAGGTTTGTCACCTGCAGCTCTGAACTCAGCCATTGGCTTTCACTGGAGGTAGAGCAGGTCAAAACTGAGTTTTCAATTTTCTTAAAATTAATTAAAATCAAGCATTTTTAGTTTCTAGTTCACCTAAAATAATTTTAATTTGGTCTTCTGTTCAGCACTGCAAGCCCCTCCTCTGTTCCCTTCCCCGGTAAAATTTGCATGTCCCTAATCCTGGGATTTACTTAAGCAACTACAGAGGATCCTGAAATGGCTTCTTCTCCAACTGCTTTGTCTCCAGCTGGAGACAATTACCGATTTGTCCAATTCTCACCACATATATTATTAAGATCAAAGGCAGACCTCAAAACATTAGCAACTAATTTCAGTGTTGTAGTTCTAATAAAATGAAAGCAGGCTGCTATTAAGCAACATCTCTTTTGTATGTGGTAACTTCTTCATTGAATTCTGAGGTTTTCTTCCTTCCCAGATAGAATTAATCATAGTTGCAAGGATCTGTGGACTACCGCTACTTTTAAATTTGCAGCAGGGTGGCAGATGGGAATAATTTGGGTAGGTCTCTGGCAGGAGTATGGAGAGAGGCAGAATAGTGTTAATAATCTGGTTTTTCTTATTCTAATAAATGTCTGTATTTAATGTTAGAGACTCTTTCTGCAAGGGTCTCCTTGTTATCATAAGGCTTGGTAGCAGATCTTGATTTGTTCTGTATCAGTGCAAGCAAAAGGAAAAGTAAATGGCACAGCTGAGTCTTCTGGACAGTGGATTTGGATGAGCCCAGGGAAGAGGTGCCAGGCTTCAGAACTGAGGAGTGCTGAACATGGAAGGTGGAAAGAATTAAGGGGATAAGGAATAACACGTCTTGTTAATACAGGAGACAAAGGCAACTGTAAATCATTTCCCCTACTGAACTAAAAGATAAGAATAACTCTTTTCTTTCAAACTATTTCTATGTTTAGGCCCTGCTTCCCAGGGAAAACATCTACATTTTCACGTCCCAGCTCTGTCAAAAAAAATTGATGGCCTTTGAATCTGGACTAGGCAGCCATATATAAGGCACAATGCTGTGACCAGCCCTGCAGCCTCTGCCCCAACCCTCTGCTAGCTTGGGGGCTCTGATGAAGATGAAGGTCTGAAGCAGAGCCTGCCAGCCCAGCCCTGCACAGCCAACTCGGGGAGCTCAGCCAGGGCAGGGACACAGAGGGCTGCCAGCACCTGGGCGATGGAACCCTGGTTCTGTCAGTTCGTATTGGGACACCTCACCTTCTGCTCACAGCACTTGTGACTGGAAACAAGTGTGAAAGGAAGCAGAAGCTGGATTTACTGTGGGGCTCTGCCACAGGGACCCAGAAGTCCAAAGCACAGGCTGCAGAAAGGGAACGGTGAGCATTAATCCCCTCTATGGTGTAGGTCACCTAAGCTTGAGATTTGCCACCAGTTAGCACAAGCAGACAGGCAAATCACCAATGATGACAGGACTATGTCTGAAACCACCTCATCAGACTTCTATTCCATTGCTCAGGTCAAGGCTGAAGTAAGACCACTCTTGCCAGAAAGATTCATAGCCTAAGAGGAGCCTGACCATAGGGCTACCCAGGAGTGAGAGGTGTCAAAGATAAAAGGCACAAGGGTGGGAGCAAAGCCTAGAAGCTGTGAGTGCCTAGGATCCATCTTTCTATCTCTTCTGAGGTGTGAGCTAGCCTCTTGATTGCTGCACAGCAGATGCTCACTGGCATTTCCTCTGGATGCTTTTCCTCTCTTGTAATGGATGTGGCTGTTGCTTTTTGGGCTGTCAGTGACCTCTGTTGCAGGTAACCCATCCTGAGTGGGACTTTCCAGGAGCCATGGATACTAACAACACTGTGTTAGCAAACCTCAAACAGCAAGAGGTGTGCGCCTTAGCTCTTGGCTTGGCTGGGGTGGTTTTGTCACTGAATTGCTTTGCAGCACTGTCCTCCCTGCTGTCACCCCCCAAATTGCCATGCTGGCCCAGGCAATGGATGAGGTGACATGGTGGCAGAGCAGCACGGGCGCCTTCAGCTGGCCTCGGTGTCTGTGTGGTGACAGGCTAATTCCCTGTGCCGTGAGCTGGGTAGCCGGGGTGCAGTTGTGAGCCCCATCTGTCTGGGTGCTCTGCAAGATAAAGGGGATGTCTTAAACCACTGTGGCAAAATTTGTTAGAGCTGCTCTGCCAGAGCCTGGAGTTAAAAGGGGCCTTTTCCCATGTAGTCATGCCAGAAGAGATGATCACAAACAACTGGCTGTCACTGATCTGCTCTGAAGTCCCAGTTTTCGCAAAACCCCAATTTAAACAGTTCCATCTCCCAGTGACTCTGAGGATCCTGATCAACCAGGCAAAGCTCCTGCTTGCAGGGAAAGCTTTACAGGAGGGATTTGTTTCTCAGAGCAGTAGCTGGTCCATCAAGGCAGCATGGACAACTCAGCAGCTGCTGAAGTCTCTGCTCTGGTTCCCTGCATCTGCATGGCCTGGGCTGGCCCTTCCATCACTTTGTGCTCGGCAATGGTGCAAATTGATCTCTTGTGATTTTTATTTGGAGGTGAGTTTGACATCACCTTTAATCTTCAAACAGCATTTTTTTTTTTTTTTAAAGCCAAAATAATACATGGGCTAATAATGTTGTAAAAAAGTATGGGTCTGGATTTTCCCCCTGCTTCATGTCTGCAACATTATAGATTTGACATAACCTAACACAACCGTGTCGTGTACGCTGCACAATACATCGTTACAACTCCAGAGGGCCTCTCAAAGCCTGATTTGGAAGCTGATTTATGACAACCCACCTCAACTCCTAACAGCCATTAGCTCACTTCTGACACTTTGCTAGGTTTCCTGACTTTCTACCTGGTTTGTTTTGGAAGCAGAAGGGAAAGATGGGCTTTCTGCTGGATATAGGACATCTCTTCAACCAGTCACTGGAGCTTTGCCAGTTCTTGCCAGATGGGGATTGGGCACTGGCTTCATCAGATGAAATATTACCTGGCAAAGATTTAGTGGCATCTGGATAGACATTCTTTGCTTTCTAAGAGATTTTCTGTTACTCATCCCAAATACTTTGGTCTTGGATCTAGTATGATCTGACTATAGCTTTTCCTCCAGCTACTTGCAGTGAGGTATTTACATACACACAATCACAGCAGATAAAGCTCTTATAAAGAGATAATTGTAATCTCTTTAATCAGCACACTGTAGTAATCCCCTGTAAACAGACAGGCTGCAGCAAACCTTTTACTAGGTCAGTGTCACCATAGATATTGTCTCTCTTCTCTTTTGTCCTGTGTCAGCTGTGTAGCAGGAGGTGTTTCAGAGAGATCAGGAAATTAAGTGATCATGTGTACACAGAGCAGCTGATAATATGCATCTTCCATGAATATGCTATTTGGTGGCAACAAATCTGAGAATAGCATGCAAAGATGAGTAGGAAGAATGCAAACACATCTTCACTGTGATTTAGCACATGGCAAATTCCAGTGACTCCTATCTTGGGGCATTCCCTACTAAACCAGTATGTACAATGTGCTTTTGTTTGCTCTTCGTTCCCGGAAGCTAACGATGCTGCTGACACTGCAGAAGTTCCAGTTACGTTTCTTGTCACATGTGATGCACATACATTATTGTAAATGTACTCGTATGAGTAAGTTATTGAAATAGCAGGGAAGGTGAATTACACGCCTGCCTCCAGCAAACTCTCCTAGTCTGGGTTTATTCAGTTGCTGTAGGATCAGTAAAAACATTTCCAAGGAAAAGATGATTCATCCAAGGAGCAATAGCAGGAGGTCAGCTCTGTTCAGACCCAGGAAACAGAGGGGAATGTCTGACCAGAGGAAAGCTGATGATGTTACCTGCCCGCAGCCCCTGCTCTGCCCCGTCTCACCAGGCAGGCATTAACACTTTGCATGCATTTTTAAAGAAGATTGTTTCTAAGTACATGTGAGGGGTTTTAGCATGTTGACTACTGCACTGGAGGGACTCCAGGTAAAGCCAGGAGAGAAAATGAGGTTTGAGAAATTGAGGGGGCCTGTCTAAATTGTCAGACAACATTCTCATTTCAGGCAAGGGCACTGTAACTCCAAGTTTGGGGCTATCTGGAGAGACCAAGGAAGTATGACGGGAAAGAAGGGTGCCTCAGGCATCCTGGGGTTTGCCTGAGAAGAGAGGACAGTGTGACCTTTAATGTTTGCTTTCTTTCCCAATTTGCAGGTCAACTTTAGCGGGCCTGCACGCACTTGAAGAAAAACGGCAAGCTGCGTCCAGTCCCGTGGGTCTTACTCATGGGACTTGTCCTTACTCATCGGATCGGCCCCCACAAGGTCGATGAGGCTGCTTGTATGATTGAGCCTTTTGGCAGAAAGGCCTGTTCATTCAGATGGGGATCTGTTTGTTTTGCACGCTGTAAAAATGCAACTGTCGCTGGAAGGCAGCGGGAATTTTACCCGTGCAAGCTCAAACACACAAAGAGTCACAAGCCCACCTGGGACAGTCCTGGGGTCCATGACAGCCCTGGTACCCCAGCTATGGTCTTCAAGAAGCCATCATGAATGTGCATCCAGGCACAGGATTTTTTTCTGTTTCTGCTTCTCATCCTGGAGTCACCAGAGCTTCCCTGTTCCCAGGGCTGTGGCAGCAGATAGGGCCCTCATGCCTTTTTAGTTGCTATCAGATTTATGTCATTTAAGTCATTTGAGGAACGTGGGCATGGAGGCAGAGTGTTCCCGTTCCTGTAGTGTGTTGCAAAGGACCTTCCTCTGTGTCCCTGTTTTAGCTCACACAAGCAAAAATCTTGCCACCCTCAACTACAGAGCAGCTGGGAGCCAGGAAAGGGGCAAGCTCTGATCCGGGCGGCTGAAGACTCTTAAAACTCTGCATTGGAACTGGTCCAGGTGCAGAGACTCCAACCCCAATGATCACAAACATCCTGGACATCCGTTTCAATGTGGCATCTTCATCAGCAGTGTCCTTGGCTGTGGCTGCTGATACTGGCTGTATTTTCACTGCAGAGATGGATGTGTGGGGATTGCCCAGCTCAGAATAACAATGGTGCTTCCTGCCCTGCAGAGCAGGCAGTGGTGGGGCACAGCAGCACTGGAAACCTCTTTTTTATCTTGGCTTCCTGGTAAAGCTGAGCGTCTGGAGGGAAGGATGGTCTTACAATTAGGGCACTGGACTGATAGGACTGAACTGCAGTTGTAGTTTCTACGTATGCTTTCCTCTGTGATTTTGAAAGTCACTTATATTCTTCATTTTCTTGCATTTTAGGAACAGGAGCAATTCCCTAATTCAGAGGAGAAAAAGTCACGAAAGATTAATTGGAGAACATAGTCATGAGAGCCTAACAAGTAACAAATGTGAGAGAGGAGGAAAAGCTGGTTGGCTGTGGCATTCAGAGTTCCTGTTTGGTGGCGGTAAAGGTATCACAGTGACAGGAGTCCTCGGAGTTTGGTGAGGTTTTTTGTTTTTCCTGAGGTGTCTCCTACAGACACCTGATTATCATCTTTTTGTAGTTAGAGAGATCTTTGGAGCATGCAGCCTAAAAGCATGGGAAAACTTTACCCTGCTGTGCATAACTATCAGTGATCTGTGGGTAGGCAATAGTCCTTCCCCATGGTTAGTGTGAGGCTGCCGTGACACTACGTTCCTGCAATGTTGCCATCACCAACAGATGGGCCCAGCACTTGCTAATCTGTTTAAAAGCACCTATTTTGGGTCAAACTGCTCTCAGGAACAGGCCTCCAGAATGGTAGGGCGATCAGACTGGAGACCAATTAGCTGATTTGTTTCTGCTGCCCTCACTCCACCACTGAGGACGTGCTGAGAAGACAAGGATGCACCTCAGAGAATTGCCCAGCAGCCTTCACAATTACTGGGTTTGATCATGCTTTTCTCATCCATGTTTTTTGCCCATTGAAAGGTGTTTTTAAGCGGGGACCTCTGTCCCATTCAGTAAAGCAGTGGTGACCATATCGGGCTGGGAAAGGGCTTTGCTGCAGATACAGGGCTGGAACCCAGAACAAAGAGCCAGAGGGGGAGGCTCGTAAGTGACTTTGGCTGGGGGATCACAAGTACCTTGGGACCAGCAGTGGGCTGCTACAAAGCCATACTCTCAGCCAGTCCAAGCTGTTGATGCTCTTTTCAAGTCAGCTGTCCTACAGATTGTGGGTGTCTCTCTCCAAGGAGAGGGAGCCAACAGCTTAAAAACTTGATTTTCTTCTGAAGCTTGCTAGGAATTGATAAAATCAGTTATATTATCTTTTTTTCTTTAGAGCGGGATCCTTAAGTGCAAGTATTACAACTAAGAAGTTAGACTTGAGGACACTTCTGTGTGATTTATGAATGAATGAACTGGCAGCCATATTCCAATGAATCTTGACTATGAAATTCAAGGTGTTTTTGTTCCCCAAGCATCAACTCCATTCAGCATTGGAAGTGACACCCCTTAGGCACTCCAGTAGGCAGTTTGATGTCCTAGCTAGCACTCTGCAAGCAGAACAAGCCACAGCAGCTTCCTCTGTGCTTCGAGGAATATGAACGTGCTGAATTTGCCAGCACGGTTACTGCTGGAGCAGTGACCTCTTGCAGAGGTGGACAGCTGTGAGGGGCAGCTGCTTCTGAAACTGCTCCTCCTGCTTCCAAAGGGAACACACATTTTTGCAGTTAATAGTAAAAATTAGATAGCTGCACCATTTTAAATGTTGACAATTCTGCTTTGGATTTGCTTAAACTTGTATTTTCAAGGGCTGTTCTACATGCACAAATGACAACAGCCTGCTGATAAACCAGGGAAGTTTTTTGTAGGGCTCTGGAGCATCTTTCACAAGCAGTTTAGCACTGATTTAACTACTGCCATTTAAAACTTGTTAATATTGTCAAATTGGTCAGGTTGCTGAAATCAATTGGAACATGGTTTTGCTTAAGACTTTTTCTATGTTAGTCTTTAAAGCACGTCACTACTTTGGTGCAGAAATCTGAGAATAGATGTGGTTTTTGTTTTTGTTTTGGTTTGTTTTTTTGTTTTTTTTTTCTTTGCACTGCATTAGACCAGCTTTTACTTGTACAGCAGTAGTGGTTCAAGTCAGAAGACAAAATACTTCTTTGATACTTTGAAAACAAATCTGGTAAAATCTCAGACCTTGTCACTTCTATTTAAGAATGTGCCAAATAAAACTAGGGAAGACAAGCCTTAAAAAAGACAGGAAGTAAAATTAAAAAAAAAAATCCACCTTTCTTCATATGCTATAAAGCAGCAGAAAGACCTCATAAGTTAAAAATACTTTCACAACACCATTAAATCTATTTATCTTTTCAAGGTCCAATGTTTCCTTTTTGTCAGGGTGCTTTAGTTATGCTCCTTTATGATCTCTTTTCCACTTCCAGCCCACAAGACTAAACATGCTTTATTTTTTTCATGGTACATTTTCCCCCTTCCTGTTCTTGCCTCCTCACACTCACCCCCAGAGATCTGGATGGTCTGAAGATAAGACAGAGCTCCTGCTGTGTCTAAAGATAGCTTCTGGGCTGGATGGGTAATGTGATATGGAGCTTTTCACTGTCTGGGTTGCTAATTTGGCTGTGAATCAAATTGGTCATAACTGAAATAGGCTGTTCTTCAGTAGCTTTCTAGTGGTCTGTTTGATATGATTTATTCATGTCCATATCAGCCCAATCCCATTTGTCAACACCACAACTAAGGTTAACCTGCTCTCAACCTGATCCCTGCCAGGATGGTGCGAGCTTTTGGATGCATCTGTCCTGTCTGGATTTTCTCCTCTTGTTGTTGTTGCCCATGTTGTAGCTGCAACAGTTCTTGTTTTGCAGAAAAACTGACACAGTGCTTTTTATCAACTGCATTTATCAATTTTCATCAAGTCCATGTCTCAGCAGTAAGAGTCCAATCAAACCCTCCCTTTGCTGTCAGCTATGCCATTTGAAGATGTTATTGCTTCTTCAGGCTGCATGTGACTGTCCCTTTGCTGGAGGTGACCATTTCCAAAGCTCTGATGCTGGACAAGACCATACAAACAAACAAACTCTGTTCAGCTTCAGTCACCCACATGGGTTTGAACAGGCAGCACTGGTACATTAAAATAATCTGACTGATTTTGACAACAGCAGATTGGGGAGTCCTGCTGTAGAGGGTCCCTCCTGCTGGTAGATCACAGGGGTGGCTGTTGTGAATAAGGTGCTGCTGTGCCCCTGGCAATGCAAATGCCTTTTGCTGGTAGAAGTAACTCTAAAAATCTGTTCACAGCCTGTGTCTGTCCACTCAGAGCTGGACTGGGCACCCTCTCCAAAGATGGAAGAGGTTTGCTGGTGCAGCTCTTGTGGTGTCTGCAGAGCCCTGTTGACCTGCTGTTGCTGTCTAGCACAGTTTGGACCTGAATCAGCTTGAACCTTCAGGTGATGTCCAGCCCATGGCTTGGGGATCAGCTTGGAGCCAGTCTCACTAAGCAGTTCAGATGTGTCCACCCTGCTGCAGAAAGCTAAGCTGGACAGATGTGATCTGGTGGGCCATCGACCTCTGGATCTGGGTCTGGGCCCATTTTATTTGCTGATATTACTGTCCCCTCTGTGCCTCGCTGTTTGTCCAGTGTCTGCACCCCAGTTTTTCTAAATCCTAAATATGTCATTGTAATACAAAGGCATGACCTGAAATAAGAGTGGTCATTTAATACCCAGGGAGACATCTCTTAGGGTTTTCTGCACCCCAGACATCACCCTGTCATTCCAGTGCTCTCAAGTGACACAGGAGATGGACATGATTGAACAGGCAGGACTGGAGTGATGTGGTCTCTGGTGATATTTACGAATAGCTTCACTGGAGTCTCTGCTCTCAGTGCACCAAAAGACAGCAAGACCAAAGGAGCTGAAACATGAACAAGAGATGAAAGTTTGGAGCTCTTTTTCTGACATGGCAGATTTGCTCTCTGGCTTTCACCAGATTTCTCTAAGCTGCAGTCTCTTGGCATTGAAGATAGAGAAAATACTTAACTCCCATGGTGGCTGCAAAACTCATGGAGGAGCCATCAGTAGAGTTCTTTATATTGGCAGATGGGAGGATTAGTGTGGTATTCATTATTTGCATCACAGACCTCCCCTTTTGTCCCATCAGGAGAGTTTTTTGCCCTAGTGTCTTGTTGGAACTGCCACCGGCATCCTAGTTCTGGGCATGCACGGCACATTTTACCTGCTCTCTGAACATTGATCAAAGCTTCTGGGAGAAGCCAGCAACATACTAAATACATGTCAGTTCAGTTGTTTTCACATGCAGAGCTCTGCTTAGCCTGCTAAAGCTCATTGTCTCCAAGCCAAGTAATTGAAGGAGTCGAGGCCCTATTTAACCTTTCGGGAAGAGCTGGTGCTTTGACATTCACAAAGAACTTCTTTGTTTGAAGAGCTAAAGGATCTTTGCAAGGGTAGGCTCAGGTATTACAGCCCAAAACGTGGTCACTACCTCTAATGAGTAAAGTAGGTGAATGGGGCTGGGATGTGGGAGACCTGGGGCTGGACTGATTCCTCTGCCTGAAGGAATCTGAAACTGCAGCTCCCACCCACAAGGACATTGCCCCAGCCACCAGCTGGGAAGCAGCATACTCTTGAGGGAGCTGGAGAAAGATAAGCAAGCACTCAGTCCCTCATGTTGGATCTTCTGCTTTCTATAGGGTAACTTAAATAATGGTTAACCCACAGGAGAAAAAACAGTCTTCCAGCTCTTGAACAACTAACTTCTTGAGGTACTGGTTCCTGCTCCTATGAACAGGAGGGACTGCGGGTTACCCACACCAGGGCACCTTAGAGTTTCCTTTGTGATGGCAGACCCTCAGTTTGAAGCCTTGTGCTGAATGAGACAAAGAGTGGATTTGAACCAGAAATGTCCTAAACTCTGGGTTAAAGAGAGAACAGTGGTCTTCCTCAGTTTTTGAACCTGAGCTGTCTGTTGAATGTGGTGAAAAATTCAGGGTAGAGCAAACTGACTTTTCCAGGAAATATTCTGCCTGAGATCCCACAACCACCATCCCACAGGCAGTCTGCCTGTGTCACGTGGGCTTCTTCACAGGAGTGAAGGCAGTATGAATTTTACCTGTGGATTTATATACCATGTTGTATTCTGCTATGAAAATGACTATAATAAGGAAACTTGTAACGCCTTTTTTCATGACTTTTTCAGACTACATTAATACAGCAATCATTTAATCTCATTTTTTCCTCTCAATTGTCACTGGTGCTATTTTCTGTGCTTCTGCTTGTGTTGGAAGAGAATTTGGACCAACGCACTAAAGAACTGTTGTTCCTTATCTAGCAGCAATCATATTCAGCAACTCTGTATTCAAAGTGATGTAGTTAATGGGAGGAAAATTTAATTGCACCATCTTTATTTAATTTTCTTTATTTAATTTTCTTTATTTCCTTTGCCCCCTTTGGGATTGTTGCTTTGGCATATACAGTTGCAGACTTGCCCTTTTTTAGCCCAAGTCACCCTCTAATTGATCACCATCATTCTGCAACCAGGAAAGCCATGGGTCTGCCTTGCTGCAAGCTAAAACAGGCACCACGTGAGGCACTTTTCCAGTGTCATGCTTCGTATTAGCAAGGTACTCTACAAGCTACTTTGGCATCTTCGCCCCTATAAATCTGTCCAGTATAATGAGGCTCATGGGTTATTTAAGGTGGAGGGCTGTTGGCTAGAGTGCTAAAGACCTGTCTTTCATCCACATCCCTGTGTAAGCAATTCCCCATTTGCTGTCCATATGGACATTGCAAGAAGAGAGGAATCTGAATCTTGCAAGAGCACTTAATTACCTTACGTTACCTCAGAAGCCTATTTGGCTTGCTAAGTTCTGCAATAATCATATTTTGTAGTTGATTTAAAATGAACAGCAGCAGCATCCAGGTCTCACAGAGTATAATGAATACATTGATTGTAGTTAATTAATAACATACTCCTTTTTATTCCAGCACATGGCTAGAGAGCCAAGTGTATCATTAGTACCTACTGAGGGACTAATGCTTAATTGGGTTTATTATTTATGTCCACAAGAAAGCCAATAACTGTTTGGCATGTTTGTGCCGTGTAGAGGCACTAATATATACCCTCACACTCTTACAGCTTATTTTATGTTGCACACAGAAGGGTAATTCTTGTTGTCCAAACCCTGGTGTAAGCCATACAAATCTACAAATAGCTGGGCCAGTGCTTTTCAATTACGCTTAACTCATCCCCTGTTGATGCCTTGGCCCTGAGCCTAGTGTAACGTGAGGCACTGCCTCGTGACCCTGAACACAGGGTCTGACTAAGAACACTTAAAGGACTCTGGTCCACAGCTGTAGAAATGTTTTTCAAGAACAGGTTTCCTTAAATATCACTTACTAGAAATTAAATGATTCAATGATCTGAAATGACTGCAGGGTGGATGCTGCTGCATTGCTGCGTTTCTCGAAGCAGCTCCCTGCTCCCCTCTGCCTCCTGTTCTTCCCGTGGCTGGTGCAATGCTACCTGTGATGGATGAGCCAGGCTGTCCCCATGTCACCTAGGTCTGGCTCACCCTTTTACTGGCAGGTTCTTGAGGCAGTTTACAATTCAGTTTGCCTGCCCTAAGTCTGCTTCTTGTCTAGCTTTTTTCTGGAAGGTCTTATGCACTCAGGCCAGCACACAGGCAAGCTGAAAAAATGCAGGTGGCCCTGCCTAGTGAGCAGTACACAGCCAGTCATATGCCTGGAGTGGGCTTATGCATTGAGACACAGGACAGAGATTTTGGTGTCCCATGCTGGGAATGGGCACACAAACGTTGCTTCTTGGGGAACACCTATATTTTGGCCACATGCTGGGTGTGCATCCAACTGTGTGAAGAAGATGGAGCTAGACAACTGTCTTTTTTTGTCTCTATAAGCAGTTACAAAAAGCTTCTTAGCCAAAAATAAATTTTGAGCCAATGAGATTTAAGAAAAAAAATAAAAATCCTCCTACCTCCTCCAAAAAGGTACTGGAATGTGAGGCAAAAGCATACTTTTGCTTTTCAGGTACTAAGTAAGGCTTTGTGGTTGACCACCACCAATTGTTTCTTCATGAAGCCAAGACTCTTGAGGCTAGAGAGTGGTGTAGTGCTGGGAAATCTCTGCCACACCAACCACCTACTGTTTGTCCTTGGGGTAGTCATGTCATCTCTCTCTGCATCTCTGCTTTCTTCTCAGAATATGCTTTGTCTGTGTACACTGGGTTCTCTGGGGTAAGGACCAACCCATGACATTTATTAATATAGTGCCTGGCATGCTGGAGCATGACTACACTGAGGTCTCCAGTTGCTACCAAAGTGCAAAACAGTTAAAAAGAGTTAAGGCTTCTTTTATGTAATGCTGTTATCCAGACTGTTGATGCTTGTTAGCTTCTAGGTAGAGTTTGACTTGGACCTCAAAATTGTCTATCTTGCTTATAAGATTATTCACTTGCAGTATGCTATACTGCCAAGGTTACAACCACTGGAGAACTCCTCTGTATGAGGAAGAGTAGATAAGCACTTTCCT